>NC_083641.1:15510892-15801801 GCF_963576545.1 Limanda limanda | reverse complement strand
GCGGGATTTTGTTTTAGTACGTGAACAATCCCCATCTTGTCACCACAACGTGTTTTCTTATACATATGTTTCCATTTTCCTTTTCCTCTCGCGCTCATTCTTCGACTCCCTTTTTTTCTTCCCCCTGTTTTCGTACACACCCAGTCAGCCATAATCCCTCCCTGTAGAGGGGACTCTGGCCAATAAGTGAATGCAATAAACTGTATCAATTTTCTGCTATTGATTATAGATACACTATATGAGCACACAGATGTGCGTGAATGGTGACAGCAGTGGAATACACGCTAACGCACACATGTGTGCAAGAAAACACAAAGAAGATGCAAAACCAAATCATGGGGTTGAAATACAGTATTTGAATGGAGAATGAGGTTACCGACGATTTGAATGGAAAATTTATTTCACATTTTTGTGTGGATTTGTGAGTTACTTTTGCACTTGTGACCACTGGAATGTATCTAATTCAAAAATATTGCATTTCTTTATCACTATTATGAACAATTTGCACTAATGGTGCATCATTGTCTCTCTACAAACTATATATAATGATAAATAATATTATGTATTGCTACGATTTAAGACAAAATTGGGTGTAGATGCTGGAAACATTCTGACAAGCCATGAATACAGCTGAATATTTTGAATTAAATGTGTTTTAAATGGAAAAATTGATGGCTGAATCTTAAATATCAGTGTAAATCAATCATTTTAAAGTATCCCATCCATTTATGCCACTTTGAACTTGAAAAATCGGCTCACTGTGGGGGAGGGGGAAGGGGTTAAACCAAATGTCCATTATATCAAATACGTCACTTATTACTAAGGGCCACAGTGGAACAGGGTTGTGACAGAACGAGTATCATTGGGCATCAAAAAATGACAAATTGAAATACATCACATTCACTGCATGATGCAAATTAGACAATAATTGAGACTTATTACAAACACAATTAAACCAATACAACCAAACCAGTTAATTGAATCCAGGGTCCACACCAACCTGATTTAGCTGTGTTATTCCATCTGGCTCAGGATATAGTTTCTATCTGAAGGCCAGATGTGAGAGGTTTGTAGGAAATCTTGAAGGGGATTTTAAAACCATGCCTCGCCCGTCTCCCTCCCTCTATCAGGGGTGTCAGCCTTTTGACAAGCACATAAAATGCATTTCATGTGGGTCACAGGTGACCTCCATCCTCCCTCTCATGCAGTCACTAAGCTGCCTGTTTGCTTTCTGCACTGGGCAATGAGCACTAACCCTAATATTAATTACAAAAGAAAAGATGAGAAACTTACCATTCAAGATGCTCTGCGAAAAGATAAAAGCCAATATCCACATGCCCTGCTCCGTTCAAGCCCCCCAAGCTATGCTTTCTCTTCTTCCTCCGACCACCGGTGCCTCCCTGGGTTTCTCTTCTGTGCGCTTGAGGTGAGGTTAAACATTTGCCACTGTCTTAAAGCAAGCCTTTCCAAGTCTCTATACTTTTGAATATCTCCCTTTTTACTTTTTCCCTCACACTGATTTATGTTCTCCTTCTTTTCCTCAGCCCTCTCTGTGCGCTTGGAACATAAATGTGATTGTCTTGGGGGAGAAGCTGTGCTCACACTCTCCTCCTCTTGCTCCGCGTCTTGCTGCGTCTCCCTGCTATTCAGAGAGGATGCTGAGGGGGTGAAGCCCAGGTGTGAATGATGCTGAGTCAGAGCCCGGATCCGGGAATTTAAAAAAAAAAAAAGAAAAGAAGGAATTGTCCCAAACAAAGTGTCTCAACTCGAATATGTAGAAAAATATATTTTACATCAGAGGCTCCGATTTCCTAAATAAAAGCCTGACTGACGGATCATCCTTTTGGGGGGAAGCCAAATTAAAATTTTTAGAAAACTAAAATAACTACAGAAGCAAACGATAAGGAGGAGGCGACAGAGTAAGAATGGAAAAACAGGTTTGTCTTATTCAGAAAGAGAGTCAGATCATCTTCATCGCCTCTGCGCGTCCAGCAAGAGGCGAGCAAGCGCATCTTCCCCGCTGCCGCTCTCTAATCGCACCACACTGCCTGTGCGAGCATTGCACAGAATATAACCCTCTCCCCCCCACCCACCCTCCCACCCCCCCTGCCCCTGCCCCTGCAGACGCTTTAATTCCTCATTGCCTTAAAGGAGCAGCAGAGGCGGCTCCTGAGGGCAGAACACAGGCTGCTACACTGGAGGTGCAGAGAGGAGGGAGAGCGCTCCGCAATTTGCATTAAGGAAATGAGCTGCACCTGAGCAACCGCGGCACCTGAGATGGCATCTTTACGCACGGAGATGCGCCGGCACAACACGGAAAAGCGCAGTCAGCCTCTTTCAGCTGGACTTCAGTCTGCAGCATTATGAGCCAGATCCTGCTAGAATTGCGCAAACCGTTTTTTTTTACCTAGCATGGGTATGGATAGAGGTGATTCCCCCCCTGTGGTTATCCATCCATCCTTTTACGCACGTTTTGCATCCAATTGAATTGATCTGGGAAAAGTGGAGCACTTTTAAATTGATTGAATTCGCTTTGTAATTGCATGAAAAAGAAGAGAAACAAGGAGACAGGTGCAACATTTTGTCAGGGGCTGCAGAAAACAGAGGGTTAATAAAAGTATCCCCCCCACCCGAAAGGCTCACACACACACACACACACACACACACACACACACACACACACACACACACACACACACACATACTCCACACCACCTCCCTCAACCTCATAATGCACCCACCACCAGCAGCAGCACCAGCACCTCCACCCTCCTCCATTTTAATGCTTGCCTTGAAGTCAAGGGTGTAGCTGCATCAGGCTGTGGGAGCCTGTGGGCCTGTCCACAGAGCCGGGTCCCACTGAATGTGATATAACCAGCAGGCCAGTCTGCATCTCATCCTCGATCCCACATGACAGAATCTACTGAAAGTGAAATCCTGTTTATTCACCCCAGGATACTCATTTTCCCTCCTTATATGAGGACCGAGGGGAAGGAGCTTCACAATTCTGACTGCGTGCAAAGGAAAATAAATATGAATTACTGAAATAATAATAAACAGGGGAGGGAGTGTGTGTGTGTGTTTGTGTGTGTGTGTGTGTGGTCTGCCCTTGTTTTTTTCATGGTGATTTAAATGCTTGTAGGGCAAATGTTGTCTGCCTGTCTCTTCTACAGTGGTCACTCCAGTGCAGTAGACAAACACTGCACTACATTTGCTGAAGTCTGAACCAGTACACACTGTTCCGGCGTCCTTTAAAATGGCATCGCTGTCCTTTTAATAACACTTTCTGTTTAATGCATTCGGCAATGACCTTTTTGGAATTACTGATGTCTTCTTTTTGAGCTATTGTTACACCAAAATTTGTGTTAAATCATTTAATAATGAGTAAGAGGATCATTGGACTTTTCCATCTTAAGCCATAAGATAAACCCAAAACAAGTAGCAGTGAGGAGCAAACATGGCTGAATCAGGGCAGTGGGTCAGTCATGCTGCCTGTCATTTAAACTGGATTAGGAGCATTGTGCTGGTGTTTCACTGCTGGATTCTTGGCGACTAGCAGCAAGTACATAGTTCATTAGCAGCGGGCAGACTGTGAGATATGATCATTTAAGAGGGGAAGGATGGAATACCAGCTCGGCTGCAGATTCATCAGACCTTTGTTTGTTAAGATGCACTAGATGCACGTTCTGCCTCTCAGCCCTGTTGCACATTTACATCACAAAAGCTAGCTGCTTCCACACAAGGAAGTGAAATGCTTTGCTCAAGGTCACCTCTGTATTTTAATTCACTTCAAGGACTGAAGTTCAAGGATGCGCGTACACACAGTACCCACTAACTCCACAAACGTCAGTCTGTCTGTATGTGGAACGCATATCTCCACAACTGTTCATTTGATCTGCTTCGCATTTGCCTTGAGTGTTGTTAATGGCCCCGGGAAGTGCAGTGTCAAATTTGGTTTGTCTGTCTTTAGGTCTGTCTGTATGTGGCATGCAGACTCGGAAACCTCGGCTTCGCACTTTGCATGTGTAATATAAAAGTACAGTGGCGATTTTGGTGCGATTATGACTTTGTGTTCAATATTCATAAAATTTAGAAAAACAGGCAACCAGTGATCTGTAGCAGTCAGTGGGGGTGGGGCGGTGTGCCTTCAGCCTGTGGAACAAGCTCAACATGTCTTCTTCCACATCCTCAGCTTCAAACCACAGCAGCGATCGGCGACTGGGTCAAAATCTCCACCAGATAATTTAGAAAATGTACTTATTTTTATTTTACCACATCAGACTGACGCAGACATTCACGGCTGATGTGGGTGCTGATCTCCATCGAGACAAAAACATATAGAACCACTTTGTCTTTAGGAATTTGTCTTAAAAGTAAAAGCACAATGTTCGTTTGATAAAATTTTTTTGCTTTACCCTTTATATCGAGCACTTATCTTGAAAAGTTGGGAAGTTGGGTTTAAAGATTGTGTTGATTGCTAAACAAACCACGGAAATAGCCAATATGCAATTGGTGGGAAAACTACCGGTAGATCAGTAAATCAATCAAACTTATACACAAAACACACAAATGAACAGCGATAATGCTAATTCAGTTTAATGTTACTATAAAATCTGATATAAAAACTTCTTCACACAAAGTTCAGCACACAAACAATAAAAAGTGACATATTGTAGAGCTGTTTGAGGAGAACTCACTAATGATTAGGAATAATTCGGAATAGCTCCAGAGCATCAACAAAGGACAAGAGAACAGAACATTACAAACAGGCAGGTTTAAAATGCCCACTGCACCAGTGATGCTAAAGACATACTAAGGCCTACCGGGTGATAAAGTGGTTACATTTTGTACTTTTCGCCTCTCATGAAGTGAAATGATATATATTTTTTTATATTTAACCGCCTGCAAAGACAAACAAAACCCAGAGAGGAGAAAAAGAGATCTGAGACTAGAAAAGAGGATCCACGGAATAAGAGGGTGCCATTTGATATTTTAGGGGGAAATGAAGCATTGGTGTAGACAGAAATGCAATATCAAAAGGGTATATTTGTTTGTTCGAGATGAAGAAAGTAATACTGACACAGATTGAAGCAATCAAGCCTGGTATCATTCTAGCAGGAAAGAGGAGAGATGACTCTTTCACCCCAATATGGGCCAGGGTAACGTTTACAGGGGGTTGGGATACGCACTGTGTGTACACTATATACACACACACGCGTACCATACATGGGAGTCGCCCAGTATAAGATCGCAACGTGTGTTTGACAGCAAACAAACACATGAGAAACATCAACACTGACCAAATGACCTTACAACGACTAAAACAAGAGCAGGTGCACATACGTTGTTCAAGTGATATTATAGGTGGAGGAAAATCAATATAATAAGTGTAATAAGTACCCTGCTTTTTGGATGACTTATTCTTGATCCAATATTTGGTTAGGGAGGATTAATCTCCCTTTCACCTTAAGAACTAATTGAATAGTAATCGCCTCATTCTCTGCATTCCAAAATACCTAACTCTCCGAGGGAAGCTTCACGTCTAATACATGTACGAGGATTCCAGAGACAACACCAGTTATAACAGCACAGCTCAATATCAGAGGGAGCTCCGCTGTAATTCTGGTGATGTACAAAGATCACATTCAGCAGAGCGTGGTGGCACATACAGATCGGGTGCTTCTCCACACGGGCTTTTCCATCCTTATTGAAAACAGGTGCCGGTGTTCATCACTTTCCACCACACAGACAGCTGTGGAACAGAGCAGGCTTACTTGTTATGTGAAAAACAATACCTTGATTTTCCCTCAGAAGACAAGAGCCGTGACCTTGTGGCCAAACGGGCTGACATATCCCTAACAGATTATATTCAGGCATGTGGAGGATGCACACGTGTGAGGAGGCAAAACCACCAATATTAAACTCCCTATTTTGTAATTGTTTAACTTGCATACTGACGTTAGAGCTAAGGGAGGATATGGCAACAAATTATACCAAGATAAGCATTTTCACATTAGTCGATGTCGATACTGATACATTTTTATTTTTTGCTCCTGGTTGAGGGTTTTGGTTTTAAACTCTTCAAACAGCGAAATTTTTCACAAATCTGAGTTAGATCGATTGCATTATACCTCCTCACTGTGCCAACACAATGCATAAGCAATATATCATTACATTACATTTCATTTAGCTGACGCTTTTATCCAAAGCGACTTACAATAAGTTCATTCATCCCCGAGGGTACAAACCAAGAACAACAAGGATCAAGAAAGTACAATTTCTTCAAAAATAAAGCAAGACTACAAAATGCTGTAAGTAAGTGCCATTTAATGGCTACTAAATATCAATATGAGCTATTGATTAAAATGATATTGCAATAATTATTGATATTGTCTTCATGCCCAGCGTGAGTCAAAGCTGAAGCTACAGCAGATATTCATATGTGGATGAAATTTGTTACATTTAAACATACATGAACAAAGTGACATAATTCAGCATCTCTGTGTTTTGAACACGAGCAGAGAGGATTTTTGGTGGTGGGTTGGTGTCTGCACTCTGTGGGTAGGGGGTGCAAAAAGGGTGTAGTTCATTTAAGCCCCCCAGCATGATGCCTAAACAGTGGTAAGTAAATGTGACAATGAGGCCCAGGGGCGGCTGCTGCACGACAGTCTTGGCCTTGCTGTGTGGTCATGCATGCGTGTCAGAGAGTGTGTGCTTGTGCTTGTGTGTGTTTGCATGTGCCACCATGTGTGTTTGTGTGTGTGCGTGTGTGTGTGTGTGTAGATACAAGGAGGGAAGCACATATGAGACAACTCATGAACAGTGCTCAGCCAAGGTCGTGACTCCTCAGACTCTGATACTCACACTGGCATGGTATCTGTGTGCGGTGCTACTTGTTTTACTGCCAACTCCATCATGGATGATAAAATAAGATGAGAGATATTAATGAAGGCAGAGTATCAGTTACACTACAGGAACTTATATTATTTTTTGATTTATTAGCAATGAAAGAGCCACAATGTCTGTTGTCTGCATTGTTAAATCAGTCTTCGTAAATGTTGCTGATGTCTGTAGGTGAATTCCTTCAATATATACCATATTTAGACAGACAGACAGACAGATAGATAGATAGATAGATAGATAGATAGATAGATAGATAGATAGATAGATAGATAGATAGATAGATAGATAGATAGATAGATAGATAGATAGATAGATAGATAGATAGATAGATAGATAGATAGATAGATAGATAGATAGATAGATAGATAGATAGATAGATAGATAGATAGATAGATAGATAGATAGATAGATAGATAGATAGATAGATAGATAGATAGATAGATAGATAGATAGATAGATAGATAGATAGATAGATAGATAGATAGATAGATAGATAGATAGATAGATAGATAGATAGATAGATGTTTTAAACACATTAACATGTCCCCCTTGAGCCGTTTTTATGATAAGAAAAACATATTTTGAACGAAATAACCAGCAAAGCCATGACTGAATGCAGTAACTTAATGCCAGTCTGAAAAATATAGACAACCAGGATATGTGATGTCTCACACATAAGAAACCAATCCTATCAACCTGTGGGTGGGGCTCAGTAGCTGGAAGAGGCTCCTTAAAGGCAGGTGAGCTGTGAGGGTGGAGAGATTAGGGCAGGGACCGGCCCTTATTGGTATATTTATAGATTCCAGTCACAAAATAAAGAATGAAGGTGTTCTACAATCAAACAGTTTTTGAAGTCACGAGGGACATATTTTTCATGACAATGAACAAAGAAGAGTTTTAGTGGGTGAAACTAACTGGAGTGGGAATTTAAATGGAAATTCAAAAAGAATTTCTCCATAACACACATTTTTGCCACATTTCTTAAGAGTATTATGTGCGACTTATTCACCAGTTGTGTAGTTATGTACGACAGGGTACTGCTTTCTGTATTTTCTGTCAATTTGACTCAAAGAGTGATCCAGGGGATTTCAGAAAGCTGCAGAAAGCCTTTACTCCTGAAAGGACCTCAACGTATGTATCCAAAAAATCCCAGCCTCAGAGGAGGTGAATACATTGTTACCATGAAAAATACTCACAATGGCCAAAGATATGAGAAAACGGCCTATGATAATATAATAATACGTTTCTTGGCATTAATATGGTAGAAACACCTCGCCATCTCCACGAGATACACTCTATCATGTGCTGTCCAGCTAATGAATTGAGATCAGATAGGTTACAATACTCAGTGCACTTCAGTGGTCATATTGATTCCATCATAAGTTAAATCAAGTGCTCCTTGTGATTTATTAAAACATATTGCAGTACCACTGTGGTCAGGTCTGCATGTGATCCCTCTGATAACCATTGTCAGTCTAAAATATTAAAAACGATAGGAAGATGGAGCACGCTCTCCTTCATTTATGTCTCATCTTGCACCTCCTCCTCTGCAGGGGACTCACGCCACACATGTTCATATAAGCCCACCCCCCCCACTGTCCCCGTGGCCGACCCTGTCTCTGCCGTGTGTGCAGACAAGATGGTTAATCCCTCGGGACGGGGACGGTTGTTTTGACAACTCCTGTGAAGCCCAGTGTCTCTTACAACAAAACACAGACTGGCCTATCATCAGCAGAATGTCAGCCCTCGGCTCACTCCTTCATCACCCACAGGAGGATCAGGTTGCCTTTACACTATGCGTCCCATTAACTCAGAATAGAAACATTCTCAGCACCGGTGTAATGATCCCCCTTTGTTTTCTAAGACAATGACACTGATAAGAGACAAGCTGCACTCGTGGCTCCTGATAGAAGTGTGTATAAGGTTACATGCTGCCAGGGCCAGAGTGAGGCAGCCCCTGCCCAGAGTTCACAGCAGTGCACTTTTACCCTTGTATTAGTCCCCGTGGGATGAAAAGACACCTACAGGTCAATCATCATGGGGACACATGCACGCTCTTTAAATTAAGACTGCTATAACTTGGGAGTGTGCCAACTGTGTCAAAGACATCAGGGTTCAAGAGGATGTCAAAGGGACTAATGATAAAATAAGAAATGTGTATCTGTGGAGGTCAATGGAAACGTAAAGGACAAAGGGTTAGTGGTTTGATCACCTTCTTTTGAAGACCACCCACATCAACCAGGCACTCATATAAGCTGGCTGAAATCAAATGTATTACATTTGATTTAATATTTTAGAGAAACTTTAAATCTTTTTCTCCAGATTCAAAAAAACAATGTATTTATAGTAATTAAGTCATTATAAGAAACACATTAATTAATTTCCCACAAAAAGTTAGATAAGTACACCAATACAACCATATTTGTAAATATAAAGCTACTGCCAGTAGCTGCTTGGCTTAGCTTAGTTTAGCTTAGCGTGAGTTAGCTTATAGAAAGAATATAAACAGGCAGTTCGAAATAAATACATTTTTCTTTAACATGTCTCCTGTCAATATAAGTAGTACTTATTGCACTGATATAAGCTAATTGTTATGGAGGGTTCGGTTTTAATTATTTAGTTGATGCTATAAAGACTAGATGAAACCTCATGATTGACAGTTAAGACTGACTCTTGATTGGTGAAGCAAGTGTATTGGTGGGAAATTGATCCTGCGATGCACTGTTGCACAGACTCCAAATGCACAAGATGGTGTTGTACGTAACTGGGATATTTTGGCTATATTTCTGGATAGTGGGAGGAAATGGAGATGCATCGTCTATCTTTATATCCATCTTGATATACATCCAAAGTCAACACGTATATATTTCCAAGATATCAAACTGTACCTTTAATTTCTGTTTCTAACTCAGAGGAACCAACTGGTCGATCACGATTAACTGGTCGATCTCGAAAGCCTTCGATGTCGATCCCCATCACAAATTGGGACACATTGGATTGTCCACACCAGAGCTGCTGGTATATCTACTTTATTTCCTCAAATAAAAGTTGGGTTATGTTCTAAACTAAATGCCGTAACGCTACAGTATGAAGCCATGCATCTTCCTGTCTTGCGATAACAATCAAAGCTGTGTTACATTTAAAAATAAATGCACTCCAGCATTTCTGGTGACCGAATCCATTCATTTGTTTAAGATTTTATTGTGAAGTATTTGCAGGAGTTGAAGATGCATGGCTTCATACAGTATAGTACTGGTATATATTTGTGTGCATTTTTTTTTTATGCAAGGGAATACAGTATAGTCACATTTATGGCCATTTTCAAGGCAAACCCTATTTTGCTCCACTGGAGATTGAAAATACAAAATAAATATGAACCTCCTAAGTGGTTTTTCGGGAATATATGGGGGTGGTAGATCTCGGCTTACATTTTGAATTAAAAATGCTCTTACTTGTTTTTCTAGTTTACATCCCAACTCAAATTACTGTCGGAATATATATGACATGATTTCAGAGGTATAGGACAGACTCACAGACCCTGTATACTGTATTTTAACCTGTAAGACTTCTGCAGAGTGGACGACAGCACATGCACATGCACTACAGCACTCTTTTTCCCAACTCCCCCTCAATTCATGACACCAACACCCCAGCCGGCTACAGCAACCCCAGCCAGTTTCCCATTGGTTAGCCCCAAGGCACAGAGGAGCATATCTGTAGCCAACCTTGACGTGCTAAACTAGGACGCTGAAGGGGACAGAAATGGGAGGAGAGAGGAGAGGAGGCAGGGGAGCGGGTGAAAGGAGGAGATAGGGTGGAGAGGAAGGGGGGGGGGTGTAATGAAAGGCTACTGGAGGAGTGGCAGAAATAAGGAGGTGAGGACAGAGAGCTGAGAGGGTGATGCAAAAGAGGGGAGCAAAGGAAGGGAGTGAAGGTGGAGAGAGTGAGAGAAGGCAGAGAAAAGGGTGGTGTTTTTGGTGATTTGTACTCCGGCTGCATATGCGCCTGGTCTCCATCTCCTCCATTCTCTGCTTGAAAACTGGAAAAATCAATACACCCACAGTCTAGTGTATCCCCACATGAACTGGATCATTAAAAATATATAATGAAACAACCCACCATCATTTTTCATCACTATTACCATCATCACGTATATCTGAGTGGGCACGGATATCAGTATATCACCAACATGGCTGTAACAATGTAATAACCCAATCAATAGCCTTCTAATTATTTCAGTGGCTCAGTTAATCGTCCAGTTAAAGCGCTCTCTCAGCCTTGACTCTGGGACTGGCACGCGGAGACAGGCTGCTTGTTAACAGATGCACACAGCAGAACCTAAGCAGGGCTGCTGCAATAAGAATATCTGACTTCTCAGCTTCACAACTCAATCCAACTCAGGGTCGCAGTGTTGCCTAGTAACGATGGCACACTACTGACCTTATCTATGTGGTCATAAAAATGTATGAAGAAGCCCCCCTTCCTCACTGATCGCCTCCCAGCATCCTCCCTGCCTGCCTTCGCTCAGTCCTCCACCACCACCACCCTCACAGCCCTTATCTCCACCTCTCTGAGTAGCATCCACCCGGGGGGGCAGGCACCCTCACTGCTCTCCTACCCCTGCCAGGGAAGCACTGCAGTGGGTTTTATCTGCCCAGGAGCTCCCCTCTCTTTAATTTGGAAGGGGAGGGGGGACTGGGAAACATGTACACACTTGAACCTTTTTGCAGAAACACAATGCACATGTGTGTGCACTGCACGCGCACGCAGAGCACAACAGATCCAGCGCTGGTGGGCGGGTAGTGGGAGGCTGGAGGGATGCAGATTGCATGCTATGAAACTGATAGATAGCTGTAAGAACAGAGGGACACAGTCAAGCGCAAAGGAGACTCAATACCACACCGCAAGGTGAGTCGGTGCACTAGCATTCATGAGAATATTACTTCTGAGTGGAATTTCTGCTCTGCCTGCTGGGGGGGGGGGGAGAAGAGAAACGTAGCAGAGTGTGAGAAAATGTGCTCGTTTGACTGAGAAAACAACAGAAACACAATAGGCTTACCTCTGCAATGACTTTCACTAATATGTTATTTGTGGAAGCAATTTGCTTGTGAGGGATGAGATGTTTCTGATCTCTACTCACCTCTCGACTCCCAACAGCCAGGTTCAGCTTTTCTAATAGGCTGTCACCTTGGAGACGCCCATCCCAATGAGGAAACACACTCCAGGTGTTGCACCTGGTTTAAACTCTGGGAGTCGCCAGGGGACAGTGACACATCCTGTAGGCACACACACACAGACACACACACAGACACACAGACACACAGACACACACACACACACACACACACACACACACACACACACACACACACACACACACACACACACACACACACAGACAGACAGACAGACAGACACACACACACACACACACACACACACACACACACACACACGTCCGTTCCATCTGTCTGCTGTACAGATAGCAGCCAGGTTAATATGCTAAGACTCTGACAGAAAATTCTACGCAGACAGTTTCCCACTTAATTATTTAACTAAAGATTTGAAAAACAGAGTCATGAAGTTCACTTTTGTTTGTAAACAAATTATCATCAAATTATCCAGCAAGATGTCATCGTTAATTGTTTTTCAAGGAAGTTGAACTGAGGGCAAATAAACATGGCTGTAATAAAAAAAAGAAAAAAAAATCTTTCCATACACTAGAGGATATTTGACAAGCATCAGATCCTTGAAAACAGGCAATCCAGTATAATACAAATGTAAACCCAGAGAAGCATCCCTTTGTCTCTTCTCATGGGATTTAACAACCATTCGCCCGTGGTCTCATGTGACTCCAAAAAACTATGGTTGTTTTTACACTTGGCCTCAGGAGACTCCAGCGTCTCTAACAGCTGTCATTACAACAGCCAGGGGCACTAATGATCCAAAAGACATCCCTGGCTTTAAGGGTCTCTCCACCAGTCAGTCCGAACTGGTTTACAGGTAAAAATTCTTCAAGTATTTTCAACAAAGCCAAGGTACTCTCACTTGGATGTCAAAATATCAATACCAGAGTTAACATCTTCTGTAAAGCAGTTTTAGCCATGAACTCCTTATTAATAGACTTTTAATTGCCTTTTACATATGAAGAACACAGTAGACGATTGTCTGGGTGAGACTAATTCACAAAAGGAAAATGTCTGAAACCTCCAGGAATAGAACATGCAGCAGGCCGGACCTAACAATAAGCTCCCGGATCTCATTGTCCTTTCAAGTTTTAAATCTTCGTCATGGCCTTCTTTGTGCACGGCTACTCTTTTTCATTCTAAGAACGTTGTGTTCATTTTGTATTTTTTCAGTTTTGCTTGTTATAGAAATGCCCACTCGCTCACTCTGAATTTTATGGAAAATGTCGGCAGCAACTGACTCGTCGTACATTTGTGTTCTCACTTACAGCCCCACTGGAAAATGGCAGGAAATTGTCCAGAGTTCATTGCTGGTCTGAAAGCAGCTTGAGTCTGTTTTTACAATCACAGTCCATAGAAACAACACTGCAATGGAAGGTCTCACTAGCATGAGGTGATATATCCAGACCGATTCAGATTCATTTGACTTAAAAAACTGCACAATTCTTAAGGCAGCAATTAATTCTAAGAACCACTTCATTAAGCTGATCCCGGTACAGTTGCTCCCTCACGACGCTGACAAACAGCATCTCAATAACGAGGAGACGGTATCCCGCCACCGCTCTCCTGCAACATCTGCTCTGCGGCGCCCAGCGCGTCAGGTGGGATCTCTGGTGTCTGAACAAACACAGAAGGCATATGTGTGTGTGTGTGTGTGTGTGTGTGTGTGTAAGTGTTACAGTGACTAGAGAGACTTTTGAGGGCATGAGTACTAGGTGCCTTGAGGCGAGAGCAGAACGGGTGGCAGGGTTCCTGACTCCCACCGAGGCCTGTTTAGATGCTAGCCTCTGTGACTCATCTACGTGTCACTAATGCTTTCCCTGTGAATGAACAAACAGACACAGATACGTTGCATTGAGCCAACGCTACCACCACGGGGGGAATAGAAAAAGTGTGAATCGCCTGTGAGACTAGCATGAGCCATCCCTTAGTCATACTCGCCGCCCGTCAGTAATTGATCTGAAAGGAAAAGCAAAATAAACCAGCTGCCTTTGGTGAGGCTGGAAAAGCACACTGTGGTACCGGTGAGCGAGCGGTGATGTACCCATGCACCTGTTGTCGGGCTCGCCCCCCCCCCCCGTCATCCTATCCAGCCTCTCCTCAGTTAGGCAGCTCCTCTGCAGCAGCAGCAGCCCTGAATGTGTACAGCTTGTTAGGAGCCTGACAGACCTGGCGAAGGGAGAGACAGGGAAGTAGCTTGTTATGGAGAGCAGGCAAACTACGTGTCAGTTCCTGCTAAAGCTGAGAGAAAAGGGACAAGGAATCACCAAGATATCTTCAAAATGCAAAATCTCTATTAGATTAATTTATAAAGCAATAATTATTGTATTAATTTAAATAAAACAGATCAAAGAGATATCTGACACCAGCCCCTGTGACAGTAAAACCATCTGGTCTATGACATTAGGTCAACCTGAGGACTTTGACCACTTACCCTGAAATCTCCCATGTGCTGCTCATTCAGCTCCGTCATGTGCTGTTATTACACTGCATCTGATATCAAAGGGAAATGCTAACAGAGTCAGCAGATCTCAGATCAGCATTATAGGCGTCTGTGAGGCTGCCTGTCACAGTCCGGTGTGTGATTCAAGACCTCATATCACGCTGTTTGTCAATCTACCTGGTGCTTGACTTATTTCCTTTTTTTAAGTAATACGGCTTTTATTAAATGTAAAGCTGTATTTTAATATAATTGTATTATTATTATTTTAATTATTTATCTGTGATGTATTGAGAATCTTTCTTTGAAAAATACTTTTCATGTTCTCAGGTTCTTAAATCGTAATTAAAATGTATTCTTGGCCGACTCAGCATTGCATCCCAAAATTGAACAGAGTAACTGAGTGACTGAGTCGGGTTTGTGAGAAAGTCCTTGATCAGCTGAGAGTCACATGACTGACTGAGGCAGAGTGCTGGGAGCTTCCCACAGGCCTTCAATCTTTCAAAAGGAACTGCCACAGACGATGTGTTGAACTCCATTCTTTACTTTCTTTCAAAAAACAATACACACATATCAATCATTTGGATTTGATGTGTGAATCGTGGATATGTTCATGACTTTTTATCTCTTGTATACTCAAGCTCAATGCTCCGCGAAACACGAGCTGATAGACAAAACGCAAGCAAGTGAGGAAAACATCTTAGAAGACTTGCACAACCAAATAGACAAACTTGCTCCAAGTATATAACCATATGCAGGGGACACTAGAAAATAATGAACCAGACTGTGTGACTGACGTTTTAGCTCCTTCTCCAAGACCCACGTGCTGTAACTTCAATACCTTCTCAAGTTGAACAAGGAGGATGTCCCAACCAGGTTCGTCATGTTTGTGTGTTTGACATCTTTGTCATCTGTGCAGATTGCTGGATGTTTGTCTATTTAATTGTGTTTGTAAGTATCTGCAGCACATGTATTGTCAAACCCATGAGGATGTTTTTGTCAGGGTTGTACCTTTTTTAGTTTGCTGTTTATTTTCTACATCCAGGTTCTCTGCTGCTGTCACTCCTGGCTGGTTCCTGTTCCTGCCCGTGTGCGGCTGACTGGCAATAGCTTCCGGATTCCTTCGCTATAATCTCCCTATTTAACACCACTATATCCCCTTCTGTACGTAGGCACTGGTTCTTTCATCCAGACCCGGCCCGGGAAACATCTGTCAGTGGTTCACTGTAACACTTGGGGGTCTTGTGCAAAATTTGGTGGAACTTGGCCAGTGGGTGGCGCTTTTCTAAAAAGTTGAATAACACTGAAAAAACAACATTTTCACATTGTATGGAATACTTCTCCAGAGTCAGCTTTGACCTTTGACCTTTGACCTAGAGGTCCAGTTGCTCGACTCATGACAGGACGTCGGTCATGAGTTGCTCAGAGGGCTTAGACACCTTTGACCTCTGTGAGCAGATCTAGATTGAAATTTAAGTTTAAGATTGAAATTATAACGAACTGATTTAATACTAAATTATGAAATTTAAATAATTTGCAGAATATTCTTCTTTCCACATAATTCTACATGCAGTTCTCACAATTGAAGTTCCACATATTTCTGCCAATATGATGTGACCATTGAAAGGACTACTCACACAATTTATATCGAGATGCATCAGCAGCAGAACTTAATGATAAACAGATAAATCAGTAATGGAAATCAAAATGAGTTGCAGCCTTAGTCAGCGAGTTTGTCACCTCGTTAGTTGGACGTTAAATTATCCAAAAATTCTGAATACATGAAGTGGCATGTGTGAAACTTTCAAAATATATATTAGCACAAGTTTAAAAAACTAACACTTTTGGGGTTAAACTCAACAAACCAGTTGGATGCACTGAGTGAAAGCAACAGATCCTAAAGATGTGCAGTTTACGCCTGTGCTTGGATGGAGATGTGTGAGTGTTGTAAGGTGAAGGAGGAGCGGCTGCATATGAGATCATGTGGAGCGCTCTCCTCCTTCCCTCTCATCAGCTGGAATGATCAGAGCCGTGAGGATTAAGCACCGATGTCCCAGTAAAGGAGCTTTGCACTGCCACATGTGGGACCACTGGCTCTGCTAAGCCGCCTGAATTGCTCACACACAGATGATGCTACAGTCTCCTCAGATTGGATTAAAGGCACAGCAGTGGTGCAGAGCGCCTTGCTGTGGCTTAAAGAGGAACAGCAAGAAGGACCCAGACTCCGAAAGCTCATTATTAAAAATGTAACCGTCACAAATGCTGCAAAAGTAAAAGACTGTCACGCAGGGGCAGTCGGGACATCAGTCATAATTCTCGGACAAATTATTTTGGTTCAACTTCAGTTAACAATTATCCATTGTTTTATGAAAAAAATAAAAATAAACAGTGAATAAAAAAACTTTGACTGACTTATCTTCTAAGAGTCTGTTTGACTTGCCTGATCATTAACAAAATAATCTTCTTGGGTTAACGTATTTGACTATATTTACAACATGTATGCAGTTGTTTGTGTACTAAAGGTTTGGCAGTAATCAACTTTTTTATGAAAATGTCACAGGCCTCTGTTTACTGGATTCACAATAGTTGTATAGGGGCCACAAATGAGGTAATGAGCCACAAAGAAAAAGTTGATAAACCCTATTGCCCAGGGAAATATAACACACCTGATCTACTGCCGTATCTGCTGCATTTCATGCATAGCAACAGACAAGTAAACAATGAATTACTGCTCCCCCCCTGTTTTTATACTCTGGGGCCATGGAAGTATCTGAACGTCCCATGCAGGGAAAGAGAAGAGACCGGAATTGTGCTTAAATGGGTCATTCACAAGACCCAGTGCATGACAAGCAATGCACCAGAAAGATTCATTTTTGTGGTCCCGGTCTTTCTCCGCATTATTCAGGTTATTGTAGCTATAGTTGATTAACTTCAATTGGCGAGCTGGAGAAAAGGAGATGGGGGCGAACATGTGACAGTGTAGCCGCGGGCTAATGAGGAAGTCGAAGCGAGACAGTGGCCGGCTCTGTGTGCAACAGGCAGCGTGGAGAAGGCCTGTGACATTGATCTTGCCCTAGTACTGGGATCGTCTTCCTCTTTCTCTGAACTGTCAAAGCAGCAAATGAAACTGTCCCGGCTCAAACATGCAAAGAACAGAGAAAAAAAACAACGTCTGGGTTTGTATCTTGATCAATTAGATGTAGTGTCTGTTTTGTATGCATGTAAACAGATTAAATACAAGAGCTCGTATCCTGGCAGCTGCTGCTTGGGCGCAGAATGGAAAGACAGGCGTTTCCTGAGGTGATGCATGTGATTGCCGTATACGTCGTTGCAGAATCGCATTAATTCCGAATGACTTAAACCTTATTCAACTTCCTGACCTTGATGTGGTGACCGAGTTTTATATGTAATGTGAATAAATGGGGCCTTGAAAAATATTTTCATACTTAATTTTCCATAATGTGCTTTAAATACAATGGGAGAGAAAGTCTCTTATAGATATTCATTCTTTATATAACTCATAAACTGTTTGTCATTATGACATATTATGGAGCAGTGTAAAGCTATGAAATATCAATGTGGTTTTTACTCTAAACAGTAGTTGATATAAATACTGTATAATGGATGTTTTACTCAAACATCCATTATACTCAAACAATTCAACAGTGCAGGTGACTTATGAACTGAAAACATGCAGCAGTTTATTAAATAGTGATCAAACCTTTGTAGAGTCATTTTAATCAACTTTATTCAACTGTTACTTAGGTCAACAGGAAGTCTCTCACGTGTAAGCACGAGGAGATGTCCTTGACCATCACAGTTGGCTGTACATATAACCCATCACAAGATGACCAAAGGCAATGAGGACACACATATTACAGAGAACTAAACATATCCATGGTTAACAAACTCCATTTTGTACTCATCCACATTCATGGTTGACTGTTTGTTTCAGTTATAATGAAAAAACAAGGTCAGGGCAGAAGGGCCACAATTTTCACTGAGGGGTCAATTATGGTTGCAACATCCATGGACAGCTCCTGAATCAGTAAAGTGCACATTTAAAAAAGCTTTTGCTCTTATTAAACCATCATATGTATTGTTAAAGAATACTGACCGAACAGGGGCGCCTCAGGGCCAATCAGATTTCAGCCACACCCCTGGATCTGCCATGTGACCTGTATGGAAAGCTTAAATGAAAAGCTTTTTGAAAAGCTTGTATTTTGATTTATATGTATAATAACTACATACTTTGCATGCACAATTTATATATTTGATTCCAATATGGTTTATACAATTATATGGAATACCATATATGGTCAAGGACATTTCCTCATAGGTTATGTAAAATACATAGAATATAAATGTATACTTTGTATATATTGGATATACAAAGACTACACACCCCTGTAAAATGCCAGGTTTTTGTGATGTAAAAAAATTAGACCAACATAAATCATGTCAGAACCTTTTCCACCATTAATGTGACCTATAACGTGAACAATTCAATTGAAAAACTGAGTGAAATACTTTAGGGTGAAAAATAAAAAAGTTAGTACTTAGTATAGTATACTATTGAGATTATAATATATTTATAGAATGCCACTTCGGTTATGATATAAATTGTAACAATGTATACATTTATTTTTAGTTATATATAGAATCCAATACAATGACTTGTTGTGCTTTTCTCGATGTTACATGTGACTCATAAATATTGTCGACTCTATTTTTATCCTAACCACTTGACTTTACTCTGAAAGGGGCTGACCGGATGTCGGTGGCGTTGCCGGAGGAGGAGGAGGGGATGGAGGCAGTCAGGAGTTCTCAGTGGATTTCAGAGTTACCCAGTATGGAGCCAGTCTCCCAGTGTTTCATGTTTCTTACACTTTCCTCTACACCGTGAGGAGGAGGAAGAGGAGGTTCTTCGTCCATGGTCACAGCCGCTTCCACGATGGTGAAGCTGAAAACTTGACGGAGGAAACTTTTCTGAACTCGGAGCTGGACTCTTCTGTCCCCGCACTCAACTCAACACAAGAAGAGACACAAACAAACCATGGCTGACCCCACTTCAGCGTCTGTGCGGGCTCTAACTTTCAGCTTCTACCTCGGCGTGTGCACTTGTTATCTGTCCATCCCGCTGAAGATCTACCCGGGGAGGAGCGACGTGTCCCCGGCTGTGGACGGCACCGCTGTCCGGCGGGTGGCGTTGACAGCCGCCGATGGGACCGGCCTGTCTCTGGCCTCTGACCCCACTGGGACGGTCAACTTCCTGGACATGGCTCAGAACCTGCAGGGGGACTCTGGACGAGGCTACTACATCGAGATGTCCATTGGCACCCCCGGCCAGACGGTAATGATACATCCCACTGGCACTGGGTTCTGTTTCTACTGCTAGTTTCAACTCTGATCAGACATTTTAGTTGTTTAATTTCATTGTTCAGAACTAAATGCATCAGTATGTGTTCTGTCCTTTCCTCTTTAGTCAGTGGTCTGTGTGTGTGTCTGTGTGTGTGTGTGTGTGTGTGTGTGTGTGTGTGTGTGTGTGTGTGTGTGTGTGTGTGTGTGTGTGTGTGTGTGTGTGTGTGTGTGTGTGTGTGTGTGAATGAACACCATGTGATCCACTGAAGGAGTGTGAGAGAGAGGACTGGCTGTGTTTGTTTCACCCCCAGGGCCCTAGTTACCTATCTGTATATCATTTTAGATTTATCTACATACAAATGTAGTAGAAAATTAACTAAGCAAGGTTGAAAAAGTATTTTGTATTAGGACAGTAAGTGTTTGAAGCCTTCTCAAGAGACTTGTATGACTTGTATTTACATACTACAAATGTTTGACGACTTGAGCTGTTTTATGGTCGGAACTGTTTATGACGTGAATACAGTGAGACCTTTTGCGACCTAATCACACATCGAAGGAAGGAGTGTATATCTTCTTATCACCTTAGGAAACGCATGTGAATCAGCTGTTGTGTTTAGTTTCCTATCCTTCCCCCCCTATGGAACCTGTCTGGATTGGTTCAGAGAGACAGCCCTCAGTCCTCCTGTATAAGATCTGTGTATCTGACTGTTCTACATCTTCACTCTCAGTTCCTTGGGACTCCCTGTGTTGATCCTTTCTGCAGAAAGCCCCTTATTAAATACACGTAGATAACTTTGTTGTTTCCAGCGTCTTGTATCTCCAGATTTCCATCACACTAACAAATCGTTTTAACATCTCCCCAGCAGCAGAAGAACCACTTGGCTCCGTGGGAAGATCAGCCTGGCTTTTCCTAACCATCAATATTCTTATTGAAATGAAAAATCCCACTGTTTCACTCCCAGGCCATGAGATTCCAGCTGGAGTCTGCACGCCTTTGTGTTCTGTAGGTAGATGGAACGCCGGCTCACATGCACTCTCACATGACGCTGCCTGTGAAGACCACTGTTTCCTCCCAGGCAGCTGACGGGGATTATGAGGCTCCCAGGGAGCAAAGAGCCGACCTGGAATTGTACGAAACAACTCGAGCCCCTGGTGCAGAGGACTCACTCCCTGCTCTTTTCCCCTTCGTTGGAGAGAAACATGCCCGTGCACTAATTTACTGGCATTATTTCATACTGCTCGTTACCGAAGGTGCCTCACGAGTTCATATTAATGATTAAGCAGGACTAAATGGTCCCGGATGAGTTGAAAGGGAGAATGTCCCATCACTATTAAACATTCATGGCGCTGTAGGGTGTTGTAGGTTTAAGGCCGGGCTCTGCCACTGTGTTGGAAGTGGATGTGTTTTGAAATGACGCTTAAACCAAAGGTGAATTGTCCCTTTAGTGTCTCATTGACCTGTTGTTCCCGGGCCTCTCAGCTGAAACACATCAGACTCTTGGGGGGGGGCACTGCTATGCTTTCTCACGCTCTGGGTGCTGTTATCGGTGCTGCCCGACAGTCACTCCCCTGTGTGCACCTCCGAGAGGAAGAGTCTTCCTGCCAGATCCTAGTTCCACTTCACAGCCAGTCCAGGCTGTATCTACTGTATCTGCTGCTCTCAGGCCACACTGCAATCTGGGAAATTCCCCCAGAATATAACTATTCCAACTGATATTTTATTGCGGCCGGACCTTCCTCAGCACTCGGTCATCAGACTTTGGTTCATAATTAGCCATCAGCCGTGAGCAGGCAGATGAATGAAAAGAGATTACAACATTATCATCTGACTCTTTTCCTCAACCTCAGGAGATAAAGTCGTCACAACTCCCCTTCAGTTTATTATAGGACCAGTTCTTCAAATCAGCAGGCATACCTCCTGAACAGTGTTGTGTTTGGCCCAGAGGGTCGGAGATCTCAGGGTTATTATCCCATCTCCTCAATGTCAGTGGATGGGACATGGACCAAACTAAATAGTCAAAGTACATTTCAGAAATTCTCTCTCAAAGATGGCTTCTGTCTTTTTTTAAAGGTAATGCTCAAGTGTAGATATTTCCATTAATATTGGGTTTTTATTCGTTATTTGGTGCATTGAAAACACAAGGAAGCGCCATGATTTACAGCTGAGTCTAAATCACAATGGGTCGGTGTGTGTATTGGTGGGACCTTGACGCTGAGGCTCCATCTCCTGATTGCAACTCCTGGGACTCTGGCTTCCTTTCTGGATAGTGGGAGGAGGTGGAGATGCATGGTCCTAACTTTTATATAGAATAATATTTCCATGTGTTAAAGGGATATGAGATGTAAACAGACCCAAACATGTCGTCAGACGCAACAATCCTTTAACAACTTGGGAGTAGTTATAATGAGGAGCAAATAATTGTACTTTCTAACATTGCTCTTTCTAATATCACAGCTTTAACATCTAGTCCAGGCAAAGTAGCGTTTTCCGACCGACTAATTGTAAAAGAATTTTTTTCATCATAGATCATTTCTATGAGGTGTCCAGAACAACATATTTTCCTTAGAAATCCTAGTTGAGGAAATATGTTTAATTCTCATCAATGTGTGCCAATAAGGCCCGGCAACAATACACCCCAAAAAGACTATTTTTTTCCTTTACTCCAATCAAAATAAAACTTTACACAATGAAAGTAACCATGAAACGTAACATTTTTTGTATTACAAGTTTCTTTTGAAATGCATTTGACAAGCACATGAGCTCCACACTTATTGAATATGTCCTTATTTGCATAGGCAAAAACCATTCATATGTATTACAAATACATACATAAATTAATTCTCAAAGAAACTTGTAATACAAAAAATGTTACGTTTCATGGCTACTTTCATTGTGTAAAGTTTCATTTTGATAGGAGTAAATGAAAAAAATAGTCTTTTTGGGGTGTATTGTTGCCGGGCCTTATTGGCACACATTGATGAGAATTAAACATATTTCCTCAACTAGGATTTCTTAGGACTTTTAGTATGTTGTTCTGGACACCTCATAGAAATAATCTATGCTGAAAAAAATTCTTTTACAATTACTTTCATTTTTGGCTCCAAAATGGGCTACTTTGCCTGGACTAATTGTGTTAATGTTTCAAATGACACTTATCTGTGTTCATCATTACAGTGACATGCTCCTCTCAGCCTTTCATGCCGAGAGAGCTCAGTCCACTTTGGTTCAGATTGGTTCACGCGGTGCCAAAATGTCGTGTAGCTCGATACTATTAAGTCATACTCCCTGTATTCTTCTATCTAAATGATTATGTGATTACAGGGCCGTGGTGTTAAATGAGGCTCTATTCAAATCAGCCACTAATTGCCACATCTGTTGGCGTGTGGCACAGCCAGGCTGAGGTGTCGGTCGGAGAGCCTCACATCTGCTAATTGGTACAAACAGGTAGCAGATGCACGTTGCCGCCGTGGAGCCGCTGCCAATTAGACAGCGAACGCTCAGCTGCCGGCTGCCGCAGCAGCGGGGGGGGGGGGGGGGGGGGGCGATTTGCCGGAGGCTCTGGGGCGCCGAGCTGAAGGAGGAGAGTGTGACTAGAACAGAAAGGCGGTGTGGGGATAAGAATTGCCCCCGCTCCCCCCTCCTCCACCACCACGAGGTTCCGGTGTTTTCCGATCTGCCGCCTGTTTGGCTGCTCCAGGTCTTGTGTGGCTGGACCGGTGCCATGTGCCAGAGGGGTGTGAGATGGCACAGGCACAGCAGATGGGAGCAGGGCCAGTCCAATGAGGAGGAGGTGATAAGCCCTTCTCCTCCAGGCAGGCCAACAGTGGCTTCCCGTACCCGGCTGAACGGATCGATAGCACACGGTTGATGATCACGGAATCGCTTCATTATGACCTCATGCGCACCTAAGCCTGAACGAGTTATGATAATTTTGGTTTCTGAGCAAATAGTGTTTTGTAATGATGAGCTGACATGTTCTGCTTGACAAACAAAGCTTGAGGGAGTGGATTTAAAAACATTTTTGGGAATCAGTTATTTGGTTTCCTTTTACACAGATTACAAAACCCACTTCCTGATGTTCAGGGTTTGTCCAAAACAAAGGCAGCCTCAGAGAAATGACGACAGATGGATTGCTAAACCGAACCCTCTGTTTCGTTTCTGTGCAGCTCTTGTACATTTTCATAAACTTGTGTCTGGTGGGTTTGTGACTTCAGCTTAGTGAGGAACGCCGGCTCGTGAATGTCAGAGTGGCCACGGCTCAGTCGCGGAGGTGACAGGAATCTAACGGCCAATTAGTTCCTACTCGTGGACTCGATGCCTGGAAGACAAAATTATCTCGACTGTTGTTACCCGGTCCCCACTGTGATTGGTGGTACACATATGTCAGTAGCTAGAGGCCAACATGCTTGACTCATAGATCACACATTAGAGAGTAATTATATCAGAGGGGCAGAGTCATTTTTGCTGAACAACCAAACAGTTTGTTCCAGCTTTTAATCCGTTTAAGTTGGTTAATCAGCTTTCAAGCCTCAGTTTTAACTGAAATATTTAGCAATTCTTTAATAAAATGTCTAAAAACAGCTAGACCTATATAACTTACATTATCACATTTGTAATCCACTATAGCTTCTATTTTCCTCCTCCTGTAATTATTAGCACAGCAAAACCTTTCCATTTCCATTTTATGTTATGTTGTTCTTTTTAAGGCTTAATTTGTTTCTCTATATCCCACTGCTGAGTTTTCTTGTCTCCCACACAGAAACTCAGGAGACTCAGGAGCTCTGTAGGTCAGGGCGTGGCTGTCACAGATAAGTGTCACGACTGATAAGCAAACTTCTCCTCCTTGTTTTCCAGCTCAACATCCTGGTGGATACAGGCAGCAGTAACTTTGCCGTGGCTGCGGCTCCACACCCGTTCATTACTCACTACTTCAACACTGCACTGTGAGTGTCTGCGTCTCTTTGTTTGATCACATACACACAAACCTTTGGAAATGTGACACCACTGCTGAGTTCCTCGACATTAGATCTTCCACAGGGAGAAAAACAAATATTCATGAAGGAATAATCATAAAAGGTTTGTGTTTCTTAAGCGGTGAATCTGCACCATCAGAGTTTTCCTCTGCATGAGATTTATTCATGTATCTTTAAAAGATCCCCTTAAGGCCTTTTGCAGCCATTCATACTTCTCCTCTGTGTTTAGCTCCAGCACCTATGAGTCAGTCGGTCGGGCGGTTGCCGTCAGGTACACCCAGGGGAACTGGGAAGGTGAACTGGGCATTGACCGGGTCTCCATCCCCAAAGGGCCAAACGGGACCATGATCATCAACATTGCCGCCATCCTGTCATCTGAGGGCTTCTTCCTTCCAGGGGTCAACTGGCAGGGCATCTTGGGGCTGGCCTATCCTATGCTGGCACGGGTGAGAAAGATCAAATGTTCAATTAGAAGAAAAGGTTTAAGTCCTCTCCTACAAATTTTCTGTTAAAGGCTTCTACACACTAGAGGACAATTGGGCAGATTAAAGGCCCAATTTTCCATTTTTGACAATCGTGGGGGGCGTTCCCCAAATAACTGCCCAAATAATGGGCGGGGTGGGAGGGGTATACAAGTGGGAGGGGTTTACAAAATAATCTTAATGCTACTGATTGAGCTGGAGCCTGCTTGTTCTCTAATAATAAATATAACATAAATAATTTATAAAAATATATCATGTTTTTCGCTGCAAAACAGAACACACCGTCTCTCCTCAAAGTTTGACTTTCCTCTGAAGTCACGTTCAATCACGCGAGTTTTCCACATAAAAAACGGAAGAAGAACAGAAGAAGAGTTTCTCAAGTCTCCTCTAGTGTGCACCAGACTTTAGTAAGAAGCACAAAGCAGACTCAAACTCAGACAAAAACATGAGCTGCATATTAAATACAGAAGAACAACCTGAACAGATGTCTATGGCTGACGGACAACATTTCACAATCCAGTGTTTCCCATTCATTATCTACAGTCTGATCAGCCATGATTGAATTTGTTCCTGCCACAGCTTTCATAGGAACCAATTTTTTTTACACTTCTCATTATAGAATGAGAGACCAACAACTTGATGTGTGCTTTGTGCTTTGCTACTGAATGCATGCACTACGTTCCATAAGGTTTTTACCATCCACACAGACTCAGACCTCTTAGTTTAACCTACAATTGTGACATTCAATGCAGTTCTTTCTATCACACTCTCACTGACTTTAGTTTGCGTTCCTCAGTCCCAGCAGATGGGACCAGTTCAATGAGACAGAAGTGTTAAGCCCATCTCCTCCAGTCAGGCCAACAGTGGCTTCCCATACCCAACTGAACACATGAACTGATGGAATAATACAAATTAAAATACAATATTAATATCTGAACATTATAAACAGTGTCTTTGTGTTAGTGCCCATCAGGGAAAGGAAACAAACTACCATGTGTATACATAACACATGATCACGGAATTTCTTAATAATGACTTTATGCACACGGTTCTCAATGTCTTTAGTCTGCGTTACTCTCCCTGGAATCTGGTCCCCTGTTACACACTGTCATCAATTTTAAAACAACACTTTCCCCATCATTTTGTTCTGTGTATGAAATACTATTTAATATTGTGTTTATGGTGAGCAATTTGAAAAAATATATATTTCATACCAGCAGCATCCTTGTTTATGAAGCAGCTTTGTAGCCCCTGACATGTCACGTTCCCACATTGCTTCTACATGCAGTGCTTCACATTCACATGCTGTCCTGTTCCACCTGTCAGGGGAAAACTGGGCTCGAACCCCCGACCTCCTGGTTAGTGGACAACCCTCTCCACGTCCTGAGCCTCAGCTGTGGCCACGTGTTTAGTTGGTTGCAGTAATTGCATGAAAATTATAATATACTACTAATAAATCAATTTAATAATACAGTCAAGTCTTATCACTTGGGCCTGTTCGCTTTTTTGTTCATTGCTGCAAAGAAGTAGGCGCAGTTTATTACTATCAAAGATTGTTTACACGAAGCATCACGCTTCTAATTGTCTGAAACAGAAAAAGAACATTGCAGGAAAAACAATTTTTTTATCTCACTGAGCAGTGCTGACCCACATTTATTTTACTGCTCTGAATAATTGTCCCAACTAATCTAATCAAAGTCTAGTCACTGACATTTCACATGGCAACAGAAAAGTTTTCAGCTGTCGAGAGTGTGACGCCTTCAAGTCATGATTTATTTTTTATATAACATTTACAGTTTAATTTACTTTTCTAGCTCTAATATCTTGTACTGGTTTATATCCTTGCTTCTTCTACAATAATATCCCATCAGTTAATAAATTTCCATTTTCAGGAGGAATAGACAAACCGTCTTTGTAGGTGTGAAATGCGACGACGCTACAAAACCCAGACTCTTCTTCCCGGCTTTCTTTAACATGATAATTTAGTGCAATTAGAACAAGGATGACGTCAGTGTAAGCTGGTACAATACTCTCTTTCATTCTTCGCTGACTGAGGCAACCTTTGGGATCAAATGCTAGCGATGGAGGGGCAGATACACTCACACTGACAACTTTGTGCGTCTGGTGTCCCCAGTGTTCAGGTTAAAATCGCCTCAGGGCTGTTTGTCATTCAGGACATGATGACACAACACTGAAATGAAAACCTGTGGAAAACCAAAGTGAATTGAACATCCTTTAGTCACTCTGACCCTGCCTGCCCTACATAAGTTCACATAGGCAGCTGTATAGTAATTAATTCACATTGAGCATTTCCATCCTTCATTTTCAAGATATTTTTATTGTAAAATTGGCAAAATAAACTTGTGTTGCCAATCACAAAGTGAGGTGTAAGAAAGATCTCACAAAACAGCTTTAAAAAAGGAAAATGATCAGAGCCCAAAATCGCATTTAATTTTAATTTAATGTTTTCCTCTCTCGATCAGCCCGACTCATCCGTGGAGCCCTTCTTCAACTCTGTGGTGCAGCAGCTGGGCATTCCGGACATCTTCTCCCTCCAGATGTGCGGTGCCGGCCTGTCAGCCACCAGCACCGAGGACCCACCGGGCGGCAGTCTGGTGAGTGGTCGGGGGGGGGACTGCCTCGGGTGGAGCTGGATCGAGTGACTGTATCAAATAAGCTCTGGGTGTACAGTGTGCGCAAAGGCAAAGTGGATTTTTGAGCGAGAATCACTTCACGTGCAGTATAGGTTATGTAAAGCACTTCTCTTCTCAGACGTATAAACGGAAGGATTAGACCGAGCAGATTGATGCATTTAAAAAATATTCGAACTATTCTCCTCCTGTCAGTGTGTTTTGTACATTGGAGTGTGGCTGATTAAGCTAAGATAGCCTCCCGCTGAGAACAGGTCTGTCACTGGGCTACAAATCGCCTCGGTGCCACACCCCCTGCGTCTCCCTCACACTGACCTGCTGATACCGACAGATGGATACAATGGCCACAGGGTGTGTGTGTGTGTTTATATATTCGGCCAAGATGTGGATGTTAACCCTTTGCCAGAGTGAGCTCTTGTTGGATTATTCAATGTGTTGGTCACAGTTCACCCACAGAAGAGTGAAGAATCGTTTCCTTTCTCTCCTCAGATCCTGGGAGGAGCCGAGCCAACTCTGTACCGAGGGTCGGTGTGGTACACCCCCATCATAGAGGAGTGGTACTACCAAGTGGAGGTGTTGAAGCTGGAGGTTGGTGATCAGAATCTGGACCTGGACTGCAGAGAGGTGAATATCAAACGCTTGTGTTTCTTATCTCTCACTCTTAAAAGGTATCCTCCACCATTCATGAAAAACTCTTTTACACCAAATTATATACAGGTTTTTATATACGCAGGTGAACTGTGATTTACTCCTTCCCTGATTCATTTGGCCTGGGAGTGAATTCCAACTCTATCCATTCCCATTGAAGTGAAAGACAGATGTTTGTAGGTTTTTGGACCAGTTGAAAATGGGCTTAAGCTTGATGTAGAAAAGCGACATATTCATATCTGATTTGATAAAGGTTAAAGCAAAGAGATGAAACAGATCAGCAGCACTGCGAAGGGAATGTAATCCAGTCTGTCATTTCGTGAAAGAACTTCCTCTCTCACATCCCTTTTGTGTCTTCAAGGTCTTCCATAGGAGCCTGTTGAGCTGAGCAAACCCTGACTGCACTTCACTCTCTCTCCCTCTCTTTCAGTATAACATGGATAAAGCTATAGTTGACAGCGGGACGACGCTGCTGCGACTTCCTGTCAACGTCTTCAATGCGGTGGTAGAAGCCATCATACACAGCTCTCTGGTACGCCGCCGTCTCTCTCTCTCTCTCTCTCTCCACAGACAATGATGAAACGTGTTGTCAGAGCAAAGAGATGCAGGGGAAGAGAGCGAGCGCTCACTGCTTTCAAGGACATGGTCGCTTTGAGAGGAGGGATCTGTGTGTGTGTGTGTGTGTGTGTGTGTGTGTGTGTGTGTGTGTGTGTGTGTGTGTGTGTGTGTGTGTGTGTGTGTGTGTGTGTGTGTGTGTGTGTGTGTGTGTGTGTGTGTGTGTGTGTGTGTGTGTGTGTGTGTGTGTGTGTGTGCTATTGTTTTCTGTTTTTTCTACTTCACTCATATTTCACCTTTCATAGCTGCACACAAACAATCCTCAAGGTTAATTGGAACTTGGAAGCAACAGTTTTAATTAATGTATCAACATTCTTGCAGTAAAAATAAAATCACTTATGTTCATAAGAAAATATAAGTGACACATGTTTTGGAGCTGTACTGACCTTCTGTTTCTTGTCCTATTCCTTCCTGTCTCCCTCTGTCTCTGTTTGTTAATCTGTGGTTCAGATCCAGGATTTCTCTTCAGGCTTCTGGGATGGCACCAAGCTTGCCTGCTGGTTGAAGGGGGAGACCCCCTGGAGATTCTTCCCCAAGCTGTCCATCTATCTGAGAGCCACAAACACCAGCCAGACATTCCGTATCACCATCCTGCCTCAGGTACCTGGAGGAAACATAAACAGACACCAGTCACCTCTTTCTCCAGAGCTTCACTGTCAGTTTTAGAGAAATAAAAACACTCACCGGTCGTCATTCTTCCATGTTTATTTTCCAGCTTTACATCCAACCCGTCACCGATCTGGACGGCACACTGGACTGCTTCCGTTTCGGAGTGTCCTCTTCAACTAACGGCCTTGTGATCGGCGCCACTGTGATGGAAGGCTTCTTCGTGGTGTTCGACCGAGCTCAGCGGAGAGTGGGCTTTGCTCTCAGCAACTGTGCAGGTACGGGTTCATATATGACCATGACAGAGACTCCAACTATGTAACTTGTATGTCATATTGATAGTTTAAACAGTCATTTTACTTAAACATAGTTATGATATAATAATAATATCTTTAAAAAATAGCACTTCTCAAAACAAAGTTTAAAAGTGCTTCACAAATATAAAACACATAAAAACCATAAAATAATAAATAGTAATAAAAATGGTCAACAGTCAAAACACTAAACATGACAGAAATGTAAGCCTTTCCATAAAAATGATAAAAACTAGTTAAAATCTGAGAATGATAAAGTACATTTTAAGCTTTGATTCAAAAGAAGTTACTGACTAAACTGCATTTCCTCATGTGTTATGTGTTATATTTACCCGAATTTCTGAAAACACTTTTTTTTTCTCAACATAATCAATGAATTATTCTCTGTGAAATCACCAATTGAAACAATAATTGTCTTAATTTTATGAAAAGTGGAACAAAATCCTGTATCCGCCTATTGATCGGAATCAAAACCTAATGGGTTCTTCCCTGACCCAGACTGCATCATTCCGCGAAGTCGAGTTTTAATCCGTCCAGTGGTTTTTGCATAACCTCGGCAGACGTAATAATCAAGTAGCAGGAATTAGACGATTACAAGTGGTTGAAATTCTTCCTCCTGTTCACAAGCTGCTGTTTAAGACACAGAAACCCTCACATTTTTGTTTATATGAACCATTGGTCTCTTCAATGTTTTATCTGTCATTTGCTGATTCTATGTGAAAATGTCGCTTTTAAGACTTTTTAGCACAAAGTCCATAAAGCGCTCGACATGAATAAAAAGTCATTGATAAAGTTAACAGTGTAAAGTGCTGTTAAACAATAACTAGAGTCTGATGGTTGAATACTGAATCACCATAATTTACACAGCGGTACTTAAGTTCTGTGTTAATACGAGCAGAGGCACGGCTCCTGGCCCCCCCCTTTAAGTACAAAGATCCCTTTTGTTCAGTATTAAGCAGAATGGACTTGGAGCAGATGTAGGCTGAAGGTTGAGGACGCGGCTGTGGTTGCCAGCTGTAATGAGCCGAACTGACTGGTAGGATCAAGACAGAGAAAACTCTCAACTAGCTGCCCTTTAATAAAACGAATAACCTCAAATTACGTAAACGATGGCGTTCACCAGCTCCCAGTCTGAGACGAGGGTTGTTTCAGGAAACTAATACCAGGAAATCGTTATCCTAGCCTGTTAGGCTTATTACAGTTTTATAACGTCATCTGTGCTACTGTCTTTCTATTTGCTCTTGGATACGTTTATTGATATATTTCTTATCACTTTTGTAATAAAATTTACATATGAACATGTTTAAAATGAATTTATTTCAGCTTTTTATTGGGGATGAATAATTATTTTTACTTTTGTTAAGGTCATTTAGGCTTGTTTTGTCGTCTTTATTTCCTGCAGTGATAATAACTTGATTTGTGATGCGAGTTTCCAAACACTCTTCACCTCCTGTGTGACTCAGCCTGTCTGTCCCTGTACGTCTCTGCAGTGAGCGGCGGCGAGGCGCTGTCGGAGATCGCCGGGCCTTTCTCAGCAGCCGACGTGGCGGCCAACTGCTCCAGCGGCGCGCTGAAGGAACCCCTCCTGTGGGTCATCTCCTACGCCCTGATGGCGGTATGCGCCCTGGTCCTCATCATCCTGCTGCTGCTGCTCGTGCTTCCCTGTCGCTGCAGGGACCGCTCCGGGGAGATCACGGACGAGTCGTCTCTGGTCCGCCACCGCATCAAGTGACTGAGAGGAAGCAGACGGGTGAGCAGGATGAACGGGCAGGGAGCCGGTGAGCAGAGCATGTCCGCGGCGGCGGCGGCGGAGAAGGGGGTGCGGCTCGGCCTGCGTGGACCGGTGACGCTCGGCTCTGAACACCTGACCGACTCTGGACTGCACTCATCAGCTTGGCCCATAGAGGTAGACACAGACAGATCGACTGCCTCTTAAAGGGAAATCTCCCCCTAAAAACACTTGTTGATGTCATCATGGTTACAGTTTCCTGTTCTTTCTTATTCTCACTTCATGTCATACGTGGAGACTGTGACATGCAGCAAAGAAGAGGAACAGATTCAAAATTCAGTGTGCCATGAAGCTACAGGACAGTTAATAATCATGGTGTGATTTGCTCTTTCACAAGACTTTTGCTTTCTCCAGCTACACTCACTGAAACTGGAGCGTAGTTCAAGACACTCAAACCAAATTCAGGCTTGGTCTTAGATGGAAGATAATCTGGGAGATGAAGGACACGACTAACACAAACAGAGAGGGGAACAAAACCATGAAACACTTTATAGCTGTTTTCAGACATGAGCTCCGGAGAGCCCTCGCTCAATTGGGTCCTGCCCCTTCACAAATGAAAACCAAATCAGGAACTTCTCCGCTCTGACATTTTGACAACATCCTCTCTGCAGCGCTCAGGTGAGGGGGGGGTGCAGCCGGCATAGGCAGGATGTAGCGCGTTCATTCTGCTGCCCAGATGTTATGTTGTTCAACACCGGAGTCGACCCTTATCACCTAAAGCTCTGAACATCTTCATCGGCGTTTTTTTTTGGTGTTTTTTTTCCATCCGTTGCATGTTAGAAACGTCATCTACACGCCCACTCGCTTGCTGTGAATCCCGCGGAGGATCTGCTGCTGCGTTCTCAAATCAAGTCATTCGGTATCCTCCTCCCTATTTCTTACTCAGGGGCTGACAGGAGAAAGTCCGAAAAAATGTCAGGAGCCTCTCTGTCGGATTTGCGTTATCACATACAGTTCAGTGCATGTCTGAAAGCAGCTGATGACATGTAGCAGCATAAGAATATGTAAGGACAGAGTTTATTCCTCATAATAATGACAGGACTGTGGGTGGGCAGCACACGGTCAAAAATCACTGGTGCCTTCGTGAATAAGTGAAATGTTACTTGTGTCATTTCCAGGCCAAACTGTGCAGCATTATTCATTTCAAAGCACCGACGACCCTTTAAATGTGTCTCTAGACCGACCCATGTTTCCTTTGGTTTGTTTAAAGATCTAATGGCTCTGATTCGTTTCTTGTACCTTTGTGTATATTGGAGAACACCCGAGTCGAAGTAAAGTCTTTGTCTACTGACGTTATGGGGAAAAGCTACTCAATCAGTCACTGTTGATATGAATAAAACTACACAGGTGCGTGAACTGTTTGAGACTTGTTCTGCTGAATTGCACTTTGTCTCTCTTAAGTTAATCAGAAGTGTAATATAAAGTTAAAGATCAATATTTCCGGATCTGTTATGCAATTTGTTGTATTCATGTAATTGTACTAATTCTGCCGACATGCAAGTTTATATTTAAATTACTTTGAATGTGATTGTACTATTATAAATATTATTCTAATAAGTCTTTACTTTGTAGACACTAGATGTTTATACTTCACATTTTATACAAATCAAACAACACGAGAAGCCAAAAGATTTTTGTAACTAGAGACACCTTGTTGATCCTGTGGACGACAGTGAGCTGATACGCAACAAAAAGTTATTAAATATCATTTTATCGTTGACACTAGAGACACTTTTGTATGTAGAAGTGAGTGAAACATGGTGAGACCAAACTGTGTCGACCAAAAGTTCAAACGGCTCAAATTGAAGGTACACTTGAATGTTGAATTATTTATGAGTGGTGTTTTTTTGTTTTTTTTGCTTCTGTGCCAAAATTGTTCTTGTGCTGTAGATAATAATTAAAGAAAACCTGACCAAATCAAAACATGTTTGTCTTGTTACAAGTTTCTCAGGATCAAACCATCTAAGGAGATCATCAGTGGGAAGGAGCTGGACGTTGGTTTGTGAGTGACATCTTGTGTTAAGGCACGGTATCTCCATTTACTGGCTCAAACTGCAACATTCATGACAATCACATTTAAAAAAGACTGAAAGACAACATATATATTTCACATAAATATACAAACATGGAGAGTATTACAATAATTGATCTAGAGCTAAGTGCATCAACACTTTGTAGACGCAGCAGAAAAATAAAGAAGGAAATAAGTTATGTTTGTGATAAATGGGCCTGATATAGAAAAATGTGTCTGCACACCAACATCTCCGCTCATCTCTGGTGCTGTCATCAGTTGTCTTGATGCTTCTATAAACAGAAAGACAAACATTTTTTCTTCTTTGAATTTGTGACTGAACATTATCCTACACACGTTTTTGTAAATGAAAAATATTATAATAAAATACTGTTATCAAAGCTTAGTCATCATGCAAACAACTGCCACATTTAAAAACTTTCTTAATGATTATACTGTGAAATCTTTAATATACTTTTGTTGTTAAACGTTTTTTTTTAAAGTTTTCACGTGATTTATGGTCAATTCCCTCTGCCATTAAAGCAAAGGAGGCCAAAAACCCAATTAAACATAATGTCAAAACATGGATTACTCCTTTAACATCTGAATAAATAAGATTAAACCTTGTGTCGTCACCCTGCTGTGAATCAAACACGCTGTACATATTACTTCATCCAGCCTCAGTCAAGCTGGACGACTCAGCACCAGATGGAGAAACTGTCTCACTGTGGCTGCTCCTCCCGGCAGATTAAATCCACTGCTACCAATTATTTGTACATATACATCCATAAGAACATTAGTCTACACAGCACAGGCCTGAGCAGCCTAATCTGTGTGTAGCTTTAATGTCTGTGACCTGCAGCATTGTCCCAGGATTTATCCCCCTTCAGAAATAAAAATGTCTCTTGTGAGTTTCTACCTTCATCTGACGATGGATCCAGTCCAGAAAATAGGTGACGTTGCCGTAAACCCCTGGTTTGTTCATCTCGGTGCAGTGCTCCCCCCAAATGTTGTCCCCTAGGAGCCACCATAGCCCGTCTCTCAGGGCCACCAGAGGACCGCCACTGTCACTCTGAAAACCAGTTCAGCCCAATATTTTTTTGTAAGGAATCCACTCTTTAAAGTTACACACAACACTCATCAACATTCACACATTCAATAACAAGGATTTTACGTTTACGTCAGGGTTACATGAGGTGGAATTGAAACATTAAAGGGTCAGTGTGTAGAATTTAGTGACATCTAGTGGTGAAGTTGCATGTTGCGGCTGAATACCCGTCACAAACATTAAAGAGAGCCTGTGGTAGCTGTTAGTTTTCATAAAAACTCAAAAGGTGTTAAGTTTCTCCAGTTTGAGCTACTGAAAAAAAACATGGCAGCCTCCGTAGAGAAGACCCGCTCCTGATGTAAATATAAAGTATTTAAATATAAAGGTTAAACAACAAAAGACAGTTGCTGAAGAGAGACTAACGGACAGAGTTGATGAAGACTTAGAGAAACGATGGCCTGAATGTGATCCAGAACCCAAAACAGTTGCTTGTTTGTTCTTTTTGACCATATAAATGTATGTTATGTTTTATATTAATCCAGATGTTACGATATAGACTCTCTCAGCTCATCTTTAACTTCAAGCATCCCTGCAAACAGCGATAAGGACGTAAATCATCGAGCGTTTGTCTTACATGGCAGATGTCCACTCCTCCGTCCGTCTCTCTGGCACACAACATGTCCGCTGATAATCTGCCATTATAGGCGCTGGAGCTGTTGCACTCTGCAGTTTCTATGAGGGAGACCTGAGCCTCCATCAGCTGTGGAGAGTCTGTCAGAGTCGGACAACAGACGTCAAATGTCACATGTTTATGTCAAATAACAAGACATTTTAATTGTTCTTTGTTCTTGGCAACTATCCGAAGAGATATAAAACAAAACGCAGTTAGCTGATCCTTCTAGACTTGTGCCTTCTACAAGCAAAACATTCTATTGCGCTACCGTGGAAAATAACTCCTAAACCAAGTATTGGGCAATGGCTTAAGGAAATGTCTCAGTGTTTACCTACGGAAAAGAAAAATCACACACACACACACACTTCAAGATAAACAAGACATGTTTCAATATATTTTGGGCCAAGTTATTAATTATTTTAGGAATAGGGATTTATCTCATATGTTAGACAAATCTGGGGAATTATAATTATAACTTCTGCAATGGAATTATGTTGAATCTCTGGTGTATATGAAATAAGTGGTGCAAATTGTAAAGTTTGTTGTAAAGAGCCCTGTGTGTGTGTGTGTGTGTGTGTTTGTGTGCGTAGGTTTTTTTTGGTGTCGTTTTTGTCCATTTTCATGAGTGTGTGGTTTAAATTATTATTTTCAATAGATCCAATAAATGCATAATAACAAGATGATAGACTTTGCTGTCATCTAGTGGCAGTACTGAAAACACACCAGCAGGGAGCACTGATGTCGGAGCTGTCTCACCTCCAGCTGCTGTGCGACCGAACCGTGTTGTCCATGCGTCCTGAGGAGCAGAGACGTTCACACCAACATTTGGGAGACAAACAGGACTGATGTTACTGGAACCTACCAATGACAAAATAAGATGACTGAGGTTATAAATCTGCAAAAAGGAGAAATGAATCTTTATCAAAATGTGTCTCTGTGTCTTTACATTGTCAGTTGCCACTAATTATTACACATTATTATTGTTCACACCATTTATATCAACAACACGAACTGCGACCGACATCCACGATCATACAGTTAAATCAACTCCTCTAATGAATGTTGGATTTATAAATAATGATATACTTCATTCATCTATCACCTTTCAAAACACGTTAAAAATGGGGAAATGAAGACAAAAAATAGAAAACAATTTCAAAAAAGTTTTTTTAATGGTTATTGTTTTTATGGTTATGTTTCCCTGAGTCACATTCACTTTCCCATCTTGCTCTGTTACACATCCTCTAATGTGCTGTAATGACAATAACGTCTCCTTTTTGTCAGATGTGTTTTGTTTAAAACATTATATATTTCATGAAAATGTTTTGAATTATACTTTTCTTCAGTTTTACCTTATTATAATGTGTACTTCACATGATTGTTGACCTTTTTCGTACTGTCGCTGAAATACTCAGAAGTAACTAATACTTGTACTTCACTTAGATATATATATTTTATGGTATTTTCTATTTCGGAGGGAAAGTTTATACGTAGTTAAACAGGGTTTTCTCCTTTTTGCTGTTTTTAGCAGAATCAAAACATTTGGTGAATCTACTTCCCAAGAATCAGAGAGGAACTGAAAATATAAATTTTTCTAAAACGTAAAATTTGAAAACCACCTAATAAGCATTATTTATAAATTTTAAATTTATTTTGTATCTTTACTTTCTTTTATTGATGTTGTTTCTATCATGTATTTCTTTAGTCTGCATTAGTCCCTAAATCTGAATGTTTAAACATCCTTTGCTTTCAATTGCATTTACAATTAAATAAAATTTAATAAAATTTAATAAAATTAATTTAATTTAATTTTATAACTAATGTACAATAATATGTACCATAGTATTGTTAAAAGCTAGGGTGGAATTCATGTGCATTGTGTGCAATTGATAGCGTGGACCGTAATGAGCAATTAGCAACTGGATTTACTGTAACGCCGCTCTCTTGTATCAGTTTGGGATACAGTGGTCGTACCTTATAAACTAATTTGACATCAATCAATAAATACAGACACTATTCAAAATGTCTATTCAAGAACAACCCTTGTTATTTAGATTTTGGTCTCCAACAGATTCTGGTGTAATTTCTGTAAACTTGAAAACTGTTTTGGGTTTGTTCATTTGATTGTGAATCACCTGAGATGTCCAGAGGTTTGCTGAGCCTCATCAGAGCCACGTCATTCCTGCGAGGGAGGAGGCTGAAGCCCTCATGAGCGATGATGCGACTCACAGAGCGAGCAGGGTTAAACAGAGAGTCTAATGGAGCCACTACTCCAGCGTACACAGTCCAGTCTGCAGGACTGGAGCTCCTGAGTGTCAGAGAATCAGCAGAGACAAGATTCAGGCTGGATCAGACCACAACCACTGCTGTGAATGTGCTGATATACCTGGCCACACAGTGTGCTGCTGTCACTATCCAGTAGGGGGAGATGATGGCTCCTCCACAGCGGTGGGAGCCGGTGCCCTGCAGGCTGACTTGCCAGGGCCAGGACCCGAGGGTGGGCTGCTGGCCCCCAGGGGCCCCACTGGAGTTCATCCTGCTCCCACAGTCTGAGGACGAGACACAGGTCAGAACTCGGTACAAGCACAGAGGAAATAGGAGGACAGTGAACATACTGTACAGTTTTGTCATGTTAGCAAGGCCTTTTCTTTTTAAACTACATTTTTTTAAATAACTTTTTTAAAACTTAAAATCATTGCACAATTTCACATGTCTTGACAAATATAATTATATTGAGGCCGACAATAGGAAAAACAGGAAACAACTGAAGGACACATGAAGGCGTTCCTAAAGGGCGAGGGAAGTATCACAGGGGGAAAAAAAACAATATATCAATAATAAGAATAACCTTCAGCAGTAGAAGTTATTAACACAAATGCAAACAAATGCCATTGTCAATAATTGTAGAATATATATGTAGGAAAATAAAAAGATGGAAAAATTTAGGAAAAAATTGTGTAAATAAATTCAAGGGTAAGAACATACCAGTGCAACGCAAGGTTACTACACTGTTGTTGGGACAGGAGTCGCTGCAGATGGCAAAGAAAAAAGAGAAATTAGTTTAGTCTTAATCTAATATTCGTCTTTTGATATTGATTTATCATCCGGTTTATATACCTGTGCTCAAGCTGTTGGAGTATGAACACCTCTGGGCGGAAATCAGGTTTCACTTTTAACAATCCATCATCAGAATCAGTCTTCTGTTGTCCGGATTTCAAATATGTGCCCCTGTGAATACACGTCACGGTTAATCACAACTTTAATTAAACACACAAGTCCCTCACAGAGCAGGTTTAGTGAGGACATCCAGTGAAACCCCCCCGAGCGTCTCACCTGCTGTATCCGATGGTCCGACAGCTGGCTCTGCCCTGCAGGTCGCTCCAGCCGTGAGAACACACGGACCTCCAGGTTTTAGTCGGTGGCGAATAGATCTGCAGGAGGAAGCTGGAGCCGTGCAGCCTCACTGAGAACACAAACACTGACTTCACATCGTGTGACAGGAGGACAGTCGATGAAGAGGCAGGAGACACAAATGATGACTTTTGATTTATGTTATGTGGAACTAAACACTATCGAGAGCAGCAGTGTGTTTAATGATGTCAAAGAAAAACAGGAAAAAACTATAATTTCCTGTAAAAACTTAAAGTAAAAACATTCTTTTGGCTGTAAGAGATGTGTAAACATGAAGGCGAGTGAACAGATCCCAGGATTTTCGGATGTTTTTGTATCCTGCATTTTGGCTCTTGATCCAACAATCAATCAATCAATCAATCCTGCTTTATTTGTATAACACCTTTCAAAGAAGTTAGTTCAGTTCAAAGTGTTTCAGAAATGACAGATGAGCCAGAAATAAGACAAAACAAATAAAAATCCTGATAATGGAATACTGTAAAATAGATTTTAAAAGCTATGATGTAATAATGATGATGAACTTTATTTATACAGCACTTTTCTGAACAATGTTACAAAGTGCTTGACGATTAAAACAATGGACCACAAACAGAGAAAATACAACTATAATATAAAGAGGTTAGACATAAAACGAGCGATTTAAAAGAAGCTGGAGAATTTGTTTGTCAATGGGGAGAGAATTCAATAACTTAGAGGCTCTAGTAACAAAGGCTCTGCCGCCCTTGGTTACAAGGGGAGACCTGGGAGGCCGAAGGGTAAGAGCACTGGAAAAGTGTCTCAACTGTAACATTATAACAATAAACACAATGTAGGTGAGTCTGTTTACCACAGTTGGCTTCGTCCTGACCAGCGGGACAGTCCCTCACTCCGTCACACCACTGATCCTCCCACACACAGCTCCCATCACCACACTGTAACCCGTGCACACACGCCGAGGAAACTGGGAGGGACAGAGGGAGAACGTGAGTGTGACTGTACAAAGTGTGTGTGTGTGTGTGTGTGTGTGTTGCAGTACATTGAAGAGCAGGGTTAAATCCTGTACTCACAGTAATATGCCAGCAAGACTCCAGTGACCAGCAGGAGGAGCAGCAGAGAGATGACCGCAGCCACAGTGAACTTCACACACCTCTGTTTCCCAGCTGAGAACACACAACACACACTGGGACTGGAAACACATCTACTACCCTGTTTACCTTATTTGTTAAATGTATATAATATAGAACTGAAATGTCTACTTTGTTTTACCATCAACACTGTCTATCTGATTAATAATTTGTTAAAATTATCTGTTTTTTATATGGCTCACGTAGAAAAAGTATTATAGTTGTGAGTTTTATTGAAATGTTTAAAAAACGACTGAATTGTCACTTCACTGTAAATTAAATAATAAAAACATATATCTGGAAAAGCTATGCTATGTACATGGTTATAATTAATCAACTGTGCAAAACCTCTCTGTTGTTTTATTATTAAAACCACATCAACACTGTTTCTACTGTGTAATGAAAAAGAGACTGCAGTACTTTTGTGGTTGGGAGCGGAGTGGCTGATCTCAGGCGGAGGGGCCAGATGATGAACATACTGGGGTTTCACATCTGATCTGCTGGGTGGAGGAAGTTCCCACTCTACATCCCCATGGGTGAAACACGGAGCGGAGTCTCGATACTGTAAGTGGGAATGATTATGACAATAAAGCTTTTCAATTGCTGGCTGCTTCTAAACACTCTGAATAAAGTCATTTCAAGTTATTCTGGATAACAGCACTGGAAAAAAAAATACTTCAATGATTTCACATGACAAACAAGGAACATTTTGATCACTCATATCTAAAAATAATAGATTTACTCTACTTGCATGTTGCTATTTCAAAAAGTCGTACGTACCGGATTGGTCGTCATTTTCTGTTGAACCAACAATATCCTTTCATTCATTGATGGATGGAGAAGAGTAACCGTCTTCCTGGGATCATTCAAAAATCAATCTTGCATGACAATAATCAGATCAGTCTCAGAGTGATTGAAACTAGAAGATAAACTCACAGCTTCACTCTGTGGACAGTTTCAAATAGAATCTCTATGAACTCCTGCGTCCTGCTCCGTGCTCGCTCTCACAACACTGTGGTTACGTAAAGAGCGTGCACGTTTGTGTTTAGGTGCTCACGCCCGTCACTTCATCATCTGCATGGGTCTACCCCCCCCCCTCTCCTGACCACACAACAAGAACAATGAGGACTGGAGTCTAAACACCTCACAGGTGCTAGCCTCTTCACTCTGAGCACTTATCATTATGAGTGTGCAGTGGAAAAGCACTCCAGCACACGGTGGATACACAGGCAAACCCATTCAGCTTCAGTACTTGAGTTAATGGATGACAGAAGATGAAGAGGGCCAGGGGTGGACTGGCCATCTGGCATACCGGGCATAATCCCGGTGGGCCGTTGACCCAATGTGGGCCGGTCTGGTCCGCTATGTTGTTTTTTTGTTTTTTTTCTCTTCTTCCTCTCTAAATTCCCTCCAATTGGGCCGGCCAATTGGCTACAGAGGGCTAGCAGTGTGTTGCCAGCATCGACACATATTATTGGTCTATTGTTTGTCATTGTCAATCAATCATGGGCTGACAGGCTCAGAGAGCCCTGACAGTGCTGTCAATCACAATACAAACCGGGGGCGGGGGGGGAGTCGCGGGACTGGCTGCTGCTGAGACAGAAACTTAACTTAATGGATAATAAGAGTAAAAAAACGCCCGGGTGGCGCTGAGAAGCATCGGGAAAAAAAGCAGAAGTCTCTGGAGGTGGAGGCTGCTAAATGTGCCAAACTGACGGACCTATGTGGTGCCGGGTTCACCAGCCCAGCAGCAGCAGGTGCGCCGGGAGACGAGCGAGGAGGACTCGACAATGATGAGCGAGTGGAGGCAGACATGTGAGCGCGCATTTTCAATTTTCAATACATTCTCCAAACTGGCTCGTTACTTGAGCAGCGGAGGTTGGCGTCGCACGCCTCTACCCACGGCGCACCTCTCTCTCGCTCTCTCACTCGCTGCCCCCTCCCTCCTGAGATGTGCAGGTCCCGGTGGCGTGTTTGCCGTCGGGGGGGGTTGGTCTATCCCTCCGCAGGTTCACCTTCAGAAATCTTGTTACGACTTTTACTTCCTCTAGAATAGGATAAGAGATAGTGTCTTATTTTGTGTGCCTAGATCTGGTTTCCCTTTGCTGAGTTATCATAAGGGGCATTGTGTATCACTCTTGCTACTGATGAGAGGTCCATGTTTAGTGATATTTACAGAATGTTTTAGTGGTTATACTGCGGTTTATTAATGTTCTTGGGCAGACACAAGAGGCACTTGTTTATAGTTAATTCTTTGTTGTCTCTAGATGCACTGGTCCATTACTATTTGAACCTCAGCATCTAGGGTTCAAAATTGGTAAAATTATACATTATATGCATATTGTTGTTGTAATTTTTCAGTCAGTTGAGATAAATCTTGAGGAGAAACATTTTGGGTTGTTTTGTGTCTGTATAGACCTACTATAAAAAGAGCTTTGCATTTTTTATTTTAGTTCTTGTACTTTTGATACTTAAGTACATTTCAACACCAGATACTTTTGATACTTAAGTACTTTTAATATGAGCTACTTTAAGACATTTAGAAGACATAAGTTACGTCAATTTAATGGCAGATGTGCTCGGCTAATTATGTGGGCCGGTCTGAGCCAAAAAATGCCCGGGCCGTTTTGTTCTCCCAGTCCAGCCCTGAAGAGGGCCGATGATATCTGTAAATAAATCTGTCATTAATTAGAGCTCAGGCTGTTTCTACATCATTTAGAAATGTATGATGTGTGTAAGATTCGTTTATATCCAACCAAAACGTCCCCATGTGTTTTCTGTTAAATTTGCCCCTTGACTTTTATAATAACTGAAATGTTATTTATTGACCTCCTTGTTTGACAGGGACAATGCAGAGAACAGAGAGACATTGTAACTGTCATTTTTAGACAAGACAAATTTGCAATCCCTGTCCCTGGGATACAATATATTGTAAAAATATGAGTGATCAAATGAGTAAAGTGATAATATAAAATCTGATGTGTACAGCTGCATGATCAGTGATTGAGGGTTTGTTTTATTTCAGCTTGCGTTTAACCTCTTTATTGATTTCAGATCACTTTCTTGTTCTATTTCAATGGGCAGGGAACTCCAAATTTGTATTCCAAACTTGTATTTGGATTACAATCGTCTCACAGCAAGAACAGCACCAGTTCAAATCCTGATTCGAACAGGGTGGAATTTGTGAGTTGGGTTTTCTCCGACTTCCTCCTCCAATCCAAAGACATGCAGATTGGGGTTAGGTTGATTGAAGACTCTAAATTGACCGTCGGTGTGAAAGTGAGAGTGACAGGTTGTTTGTCTCTGTATGTTGGTCCTGTGATAACGCTGGTGACCTGTCCAGGGAGGACCCCCCCCCATTTCACCCAATGTCAGCTGGGATTGGCTCCATGCAGGCCTCTGAGACCCTCCATGGATACGCAGTATAGATAATGGATGGATGTTCCCATTACTGAAAAAGATTAGTGACTGAAAGTGGTTTTCTTGCACAGTGCAACCCTTCATATATAGTTCAGCCCTGGTGGAGACTCTGCTGATGTTCGTCTTTGTGTCATATGAACAGAGAACAGCTGGATTGTTTGCACATTTAAAAATCAACAAAAAATAAATCTGAACTTGAAGGAAGCTGTAAGAACTGAGCAGTTAGTACCTTTGTACTTTATCTATGACCCATATAGAGAAACATTCATTGATCGAAATAGTAAAAGAACCAAACTCTGTGTGAACAAACAGCTGAACCTAAACTGATCCCTGATCGATGAAGGAATTTAACGGCGTTTTCAATTGCAGTTTATTTAAAGGCACATCATACATACATATGTGAGGAAAATTGTTTCATACATCGGTGAACAATATGAAAACAAACACATCCAACTGGGTAAAACAGAGAGAGAGCGAGAGTCTGAGCAAATTAGGACACTGCAGCTTTTTTTTGGTTTATTGATAAAATGTCGGAATTCGAAACCTTTTCTGTTAAAGTGCGATAGTTTGCGGAAAGTGAAGATTCAAAACGAAAATACAGAGTTAGTGTTTCTCTGGAACTTGTCTCAAGTTTGATAAGAATGAAAGAATCGGAGGAAAGCAGCATCTGTGATACTTTGGAAAACGACTCGATACCAGATTTTGAATCAAGCGACTGACTCAACGTATCGTACAGGGGAGGAGAAATGTCCCCCCCCCTCACTGGTCGAGGCTGGAATGTGTACCTTCTCTCAGGTCTACACCCAGGCTTGCCATCCAGGGAACAGTCTGCTGAGGTTTTTGGGATCCATGGCCTGTTGGATGAGCAGGTTGACCTGCCCCCCCACAGTGAGCACCGTGCCCTCCTCCACGCCCTTCAGCTTCTCCTGCAGCCGCAGCAGCACACGCTCAGCCACCTTGTTGAAGCTCTGACTGTCACTGCAAGAGAGAGAGGGGATGAGGTTCGGGGCCGACTGAAACAGCACAACCAACGTGAAGATTAACTCAGATCAGCTTGACTTGACTCCCAGTAAAACTGGTTTCTTGTGTATTTATATTTACGATTGTCTGGGAGATCATCGCCAGTTGTGTCTATCTGTCACGGACCCTCCCTTCCAGGCTCTCTTATCTATCTTATAACGCATTATCTAATAATTCCAGGAAACTGTGTCTATCTGTGGCTCACACGTCTCAAGAACTGTTCATCTTATGAGCTTCACTTGACACGTGTGTTGTAAAAGGCCCAAGGAAGCTCAGAGTTGAGGTTGGTGTGATTTGGACAAACGACAACTTCAATAATGTGGCGAGTTGTCATAGAGTAAGAAGACTGAGACATTGCTTTTGTCTCTCAACAGTCATTGTTCCTACATCACCTTTAAACTTAAAACTTAAGGGTGAACTTGTGAACATAAAAAACACAAAAACCAAATCAGAACACAAACTACATTGATTTTCGCAAAGAAAATCAGTACTCAATCAATTTTCCCACCACAATTTGATCAGTGGGACATGACCAGACACACACACTTATACATAGACAAACAGACATAACCATCTGCAAGATCACCTGGCTTTACGGTGGTTGTCGATGTCGTCTCCGCCCATGGTGGAGGACAGCGTGGCGTTGAGCTCCTGCTGCTCGTCGTGCTGCAGGTAGAACGCCTTCAGAGGGTTCATGGTCCAGTCGAACAACGGGTCGTACAGCAGCACCTGTTTCACACGTGAAACAAAGCATGAACGTTTATGCTGAAAGATGCCAAGGCAAGGCTTAACAGGAAGTTCATGGAAGGAGAAAATGGCATTTAAGAACAGCTGAGAAGCGTTTGTGTTGGCGTGTGTGGGTTGTTCCACATTCTCACCTGTACAATGGTCAGAAGAGCTTCTGGAGAGCTCCTCATCACATCTATCGTCTTCTCACAACATCTGAGCAGGGAAACAGGTGAAGATCAGCTCAGAAAGACAAAATACAACCTTCTAAGAACTGTTTTGATTGACCTTTTACGGATATTTCCATTTACAAATCTTTGTGTCTTCCGAAATATAGACATTACCTGCACCAATGAGGTTCTGTTTTCACCCCTGTTAATTTCTTGGTTGAATGTTTATAAGTGAAATTACGCAAATAACTACTGCACAGATGACCATGTTGTGACTCTTTGATATTGCAAGAAAGGGTGTTTTTTTTTGGACATTTTCACTAATTTCCCAGGGTATGATTTGTGGTTCTTGATCTTATCTATGATTGTGTACAAATTGGTGATGCTGGATTGAATTGGGACCATTGGGTCTTGGCGGAGGTATGCTCACTACTGAGTGTCTTCAAGTCTTCAAATGTCCTGCAGGTTCATTTTGACTCTATATAAACTACAAGATGTATATTTAGGGGCACAAGAGTGCATGTTGGCGTTTTCTGATTAAAACTTTCCTTGCGAATGAAACACAAATGACAACTAATGGAAAATAACAACATTCTCAGGCTTGATTTCCTGTTAGTCTTGGTTGCTAAATATTTGATGAGATATTTCCTATCGCCACACATCCCAGCCTGGTCCCTGTTTCCTGCTCACCTCCTGAAAACTCCCTCCACTCCAGTGATGCCCATCCCGTCCACGATGTCTCTGGTGAGTCTGAAGGGGACGGTCTCTGGTGTGGGGAGGATCTTCCCCTGCTCAAAGGCCACACCTGCACGTAGCAAGCACGACATGTATCAATATACTCACAGAATGATGATCAGCTGTTTAAATCCAATATGAACTTTGATCTCCTGATGTAGAACAGCTCTCCTGTGAGGCCTGTGTTGCTTGATCACAGACACATTCAGCCACTGTTTACACAGCATTGACTTTGTCAAACCAAAGGTCGAGTATTTTCTGTTTATATAAATGAGAGAAAATAACCTAAATCGATGTGAACCAGTTCAGCCGTCTGCTCGTCGATCAGGATGTTGTTGTTGTGTCTGTCGCCCAGACCCACAAAGTAGCCAACTGCAGGAGCAACAGAGAGAAGTCGTTCAAAACTGGAGATATACACAATTTCAAGCCCCTATGATGAATATTCATAATTTTTTTTTGCTTACCAGCATAATTTACACCTCTTTTGCACCAAAATTAGCAAAATAAAGGTTTATTTAAACTTGCTTAAAAAAGGATATTTACTCCTTTCCCATTGCCTGTAGAGGTCTTTGCCTTCGTGTTTTTTCCCTAGGGTATCGAGTTTGATGTCATGAATGCAGCGAAAACTGAGGCACTCTCTCACTTCACTGTCTTTTAGAATAAGCTTGTTCACCCGCGTTTCTCGTTTCCATCACTGCTGACTGAGGCCAGAGCCGATAAAAACCTGTGTCTACCGCAATGTAATCCTACCTGAGTGTAAATGCAGATTCTATTCCCATAGCAGAATTAAGCCAGATGTTTTTTTGACCAATGGAAAATGGGTCTTAAGTCATAAGTTATGGTCAAATTTGTTATGGTTTTAAATTCAGTGTAAGTTATGATAACTTACACTGAATTTAAAACCATAACAAATTTTCCATTTGTCTGTACTATGTTTGAGAACATGGCTTAAGAAACAGCCTGGTGCAAAATGAAGTTTAAATTTCCGACTTACGGGAGAAAAAATGCTTATTCCAGTCAAATCATATCAGACTTCATTTATATGGTGCTTTTTGTGCAACGTTGCAATACAAGGTGATTAACATATTGTTCTTATTGTCTGACTCAGCAGACCTGCCTCCACATTTCTACTGCTTCAACAAACATCCTTCCTCAGGCTGTGAAACCCAAGATTTCATTTCAACCCAATCATATCAGGATAGGACTGACACACTGTGATATGCATTTGCGTGTAACATATTGCATTCACAGCACATGCACGGAGGTGAGCACATTGTACCTATAGAGGAGGTCGCCACGCTGCGGGTGTAAGCCAGACGTTTCTCCATCCAATCCGCTGGATCCAGGAATCGTTCCATGCAGAAATACCTGAAGACCGGCCTGAAGTTCTTGCACACCTCAGTGTAGGCCTGGAGCTTGTCATCGAATCCGAGTCTCTGAGCAGCCTGCGGGGCCACGACAGTATTTTTAGTTTTGCTTTCAATCATAAAAATGTTTCACTTCACATTTTGCAGATGTACAGACACCTGTGGTTTCCTAGAAACTAATTCAGTAAGTAACATTGAATTAAATATCACTGAGTCAGTACCGACATCCTCTCGCGGCACTTTAAGTTTGTCAAGTCTTGGGGTCGGAAGCGTTTGTGGGCTCCTTTATTAGGATCCACCAGAAACTCCGCGATGGGAACTGTGCCTGAGCACCACTCTAACACGCCACTGCACTGCGAGAACGGCACCACCTGAGAATTCAGTACAAATGGAATTCAATTTAATATTAACATTGCAATATTAATATGCATTAGATTCTGGTTTATTCTTCTCTTTGAATGTCAAATAAAGGTTTAAAGTGGAACCTTGTATCGCCTGATGTTCAGCTTCCTCTTACGAGTGTCTGAGTTGCGCTGCAGCAGCATGGAGCACAGGCTGAAGACCTGCTGCATCACCGCATCCTGCCGCAGGTCATCCTTGCCCTGGTGACAACGAGAGGGAAAGAGTCACTGCACAAGTTCATTACACCACCAGGAAGATGGAGAGGCTCAATTTGAGCCTCAGCTGAATTCAGTATTTTACGAATGTTACAAGGGATTTGATTTGAATTGTTTTTATGCATAAAGGGTTTCTGTAGGTGTCAAAGTGTTAAGACCATAATAAATGAAATTCTAGACGTATAACAAGTACAACAGATACAAAGGAAGAACATACTCCCAAAATTACATTAATTTCCCCATAATTGAAGATAAGGTGATGTTGTCTGGTAGATAATGAAGTGATGCTTTACCAACTTACTCACAGACAGAGTCAAGCTGACTCCGACAGCATGTGAACAACTGTATCTGTTAAAAAAAGCATTGCCTTCGATAATCCGGGCCAAAGACATATTTTCAAAGTGTACCTAAAATTATAATTACTTCTATTGTCTCTTTCTTTTAAATGTATTTTTGTGTCTCTTTGTCGGTTTATTTTGTGTTTATTGACAGTTTGTGTTTTTCACATTGTGAATACCTTGAAGAAAGAAAAGAAAAAAAATAAGCAAAATCGCTTAACATTTCACCATGACTCTCCAAAGTGTCTGAGTGGTGAATAATTAGCCTTCAAGTATTCCCGCAAACACAAACATCAGCTCGCACACACACGCACAAACACACACTATCCTCTGAGGAATGTTTGTGATTCAGCAAAATGTGTATTTGTCCTGGTACAAAGACGGGATTAATCATTAGCAACAGCCAAACTGAGATGAAAAGAACCAAGGTTTGAAGTGAGCAGCTTTTCATCAGAGCTGGTCAGAGTTTAATCTCACATGACAGCAGCTCAAGCTTCAAAGAACCATTGTGTATTAAGTACAGAACACACACACACACACACACACACACACACACACACACACACACACACACACACACACACACACACACACACACACACACACACACACACACACACACACACACACACACACACACACACACACACACACACACACACACACACTGTATGACAGAAAAGAAAATGTCTCTACACATGCCTGAACAAAAACTTCTTCTAACACAAAAGACAGATGAGATCAAAACATAAACCCACACAGAACCACGTAATTCTATTTTACTGAGAACACTGGAATCGGTTTAAAGTATAACGCATAATATATTCCCTTACCCCTTTTCCCAACGCTTACTATAATAACTAAATGTCTGAGCCTAATCTTACCCTGAACCTAATTGTAACCCTTAAAACAAGATAATTGTACAAGTACAAATACAAGCATATATACACACACACACACACACCTTGACCAGTTGTCTCCTGCTCTTGCCATCAGAGCCGACACAGTCGATGATCTTGGGCAGGTTGACTCCACCCGCCAGGTTATAGTGAGGTGTGAAGGACCTGATCGTCACCAGGTTGTCATAGCAACCAGTTGGATCCACCTGTTCACACATTGAAACAACTCTTGTTATCATACAACGCAAACATTTTGTCATCATTAGTGTTGATCATTTCCGTGATCCTGGCTGCTCTCAAAAATGTGGGACAGTCACAGAACTAGTGATCATTGATTGGGACACATATTCTTTTTATAGGCTACATAACAGCAATATCAAATTAAGAAAATCCAAGGGGGCAATCAAATCAAGCCAATCCTCGACTTAAATAACATCTGGTAATTTTTCAATTGTGCTGAGGGACACCTTGATACCCTCTTCAAGAAAACAAAGACTGTTTGGGATCATGAAGGATGATAGATAATAATCTTTCATAGTTTTTACCTTAATCTCCATCGTGGGGATGACAACCTCATCCAGGTCTTTGATTTGCATGATGGGCTGATCCGCAGGGATGGGAATCGCCTCTATAATTAACAACAACACCAAAATGGTTTGACATCAATTTTCACATCAGTGTATCCTTGTCCAAAATGTGATTATTGTTCATGATGTTTCAAACTGTGTGTAGCACACCATGCTCCATGTACCTACTCTTCTCAGTCTTGTGCTTGCTAGCATCCATGTAGGCCAGAGTGATGTAGGCGTCACACAGACGCTCGATCCCCCGGATCATCTTGCCTCTCTTTTTCCTGATGGTGTTGATAATCATCAGGGCAACGTTTGAACGCTCCTGCACCAGAAATACTTTACTTGTTAATACAGAACTGCTGGTGTTTAAAGAGATCCACAGAGAAGCTTAGTAAACAGGTGGCTGCAGGACAAGGTTGATCTTTCCATTTTAAAACTAATAACATTGGTATATCATGAAACTATTGTAGAATAAGACTAATGGATACATAAAACAGTATCTATCCATCTATCTATCTATAGTGCTTCTCCTTTGAGGGTCACAGGGGGAAATATACTGAAATAAAGGACAATGTAAAATATTCTCTCATGAACATGTGTACTATTCAAGCTGTAAATGAAAGCGAGAATCATGTACTTATATGAAATCTCTGATAAGTATCTCCAAGTTTATTTAATGAAAGTCTCACCACATCGAGAGGTGGCGTCTGCCTCGGAGCGTTTCTCGACTGCCGGGGCCTGCTGAAGTTCTCGTCTTTGTTGGCGTTCACCAGAGCGAAGATGATGAAGAGCGTGTGGTGAGGATGCTCAAGAGACGCTCTGCAGATCAGCTGTGAGGAGAGATAGGGAAGCAGGGAAATATTTTCAAATGCTCGATTAGCTAGAAGCTAGAAAACAGATTTACTGCTGTAATTATGTACAGCAACATGTTGCATTACATCAGTGAGGACATCATGGAAGCCCGTATCCTCCGTGATGCTTGTTGCCACCTTGGTTCCCATGCGTGCAGCCAGCTGATACATGAGAGGAAGAAACTTGTAGGAGGGGATCTGCTTCACCCCTTCCTGAAACACAAAACGATGGGAGCTCTGTGAGAAGACTAAAGTCGCTCTCGTCTTAAATATAACCAAGTCGCATTAATTCCAAATCACTCTCAGAACCAGGTGTGCGTTTGTGTGCCTTAAATGTCGCACTCAAAAGACTGCAATGGACAAATATTATTTTGACTAACCTTCATCATGTCATTTACATCACTAACGTCATCGTTCTCCAACCAGAGTGAAGCCAGGCGGAACACCCAGGTGTCGTGCTCCTCCCCCTGCTTCAGACACTGAATGTAATTCTCCACCGCCTTACACAGGAAGCGCTGTCTGTCTGCCTTGAGGTTGGACAGCGCCTTCACATCCAGCTCCGTCTCCCTCTGCACCTTTATAGTGTACCTGCAAAGTCAGAGTGACGGGCAAGGAGGAACAGGATTCATATTTGTCCTTGATTAATTTTAGAAAATGCTATTTGGGACAAATAAATGTATCTTAATCTTAATCTTTATCTTAATTTAAAAGTGAAAACTACAATTATTGCGTAGAATTACCAGGTCACTGTGACCTTTGACCACCCAAATCGAATCAGTTAATCCGTGAGTCTAAGTGAACATTTGTGCCAAATTTGAAAGGATTCTTTTGAGGCTTTCTCAAGATGAACATGCTCACACGGCCAAAAAGATAGATTGATCTTTGACCTCTGACCACCAAAATCGAAACATTTCACCCTTTAGTTAACCTGAAAGTTTGCACCAAATTTGAAGAAATTCCCAAACGGCATTCTGAAGATATTATGTCCAAAAGACCAGAGACATGTTTTCTAAGGTCACAATGACCCTGACCTTTGACCACCCAATTCAAATCTATCTCTCCTTGATTGCAAATTAATATATATTGTATGATACAATATATTGTATCATATTTAATTCCCTCAAAGTGTTCATGAGATATCTTGTTCACAAGAATGCGACCAACCCACATGATTTTGTGCATATGGACAACCTGAAAAAAGAATACAACAGACATGAACGGCATGCAGACCTGTTGGAGGTCACTTTCTGCTCCTTCATCAGGTCCACTTCCTGTTTGGCCTTCTCCATCAGCGCCTGCTTGTTCTCAAACTCAGAGGAGGTCATGTATTTGTCGATGCTCTGGTACTGAGCGTCAGAGAAGCGGGCCAGAGACAAGAAGGCCTCAGTCCGCTGACTCTGCAGCCGGGAGTCCTGCACACCCGACTCCCCCTCGATCACCTTCACTGCCTGGGTGGGGGGGACGCACAGTAGACACTTATTTTACTAACAGACAGACACACTCTCACAACATTCATTGTAAGTTACAAAAAAAAGAAAGGCAACTGATAGATTAAGATTAATTGTGTAAAAAATACATATTCATTTAACTGTTGTTAAAATATTAACAAGATCAAAAGCATAAATGTAAATAAACCATCACCTAGAGTCTGACTGATTTATAAGTTTTATGTTTGCCGTTTCAGTTTTGAGTTTGTTTATATTTGTACACTTATATTGTTATCATTTTATGTTGAAAAAGTGTTTATTTTCTTAATTCAAGTTTGATATATTTGGTTGTAGTCATGTTTTCTCTAACTATTCAAAATAAAGTACATTTTTCTTAACTGTTCAATATCAATGACATTTCCTTGTCAGAAGGGTTTGAAAACCACATTTAAGGAATAATTGGCAAGATTTTGATTTATATATATATATATATATTATAGATATATATTATACCCAGATATATATTACATCCAACTATTAATATCAACATTGGCCTCCCATCAGTCGGACTACAAAATAAAAAACAGCACACAAAATAAACATAGATATATTAAAGAATACAGGATTGTAACTACAAGATGTATTGCAGCACAAACATGAGCACAGCAAGAGAAACACCAGTACAAGGCCGTATGATTTAATTCAGAAAGTTGGGTGGCAACACACAGACAGTATAAATAATTCAATTTTGTCCATATTATTCTGCCCTAGCCTCCAGATATAAAGTGTAATACCTGCAGACTTTATAGTTTATGTTTTGTCTTTAGACCTCCAACTTATTCTTCTGGATGTATTTAAAATATTTATATGTGTGTGTGGCCAGATTCAGTCCGGCTGATGGATAATGAATCTTTCTTTTCTCAGGAAGCAATGTGCGATACAGTATTAATATAATATTATATGTGTTTGTTTCAGAGTGTTGGAGAGTTTCATGTTTAATGTAACAGATATAAGACTTTATGAGACCTTTTTAGATTACTGTTGAAATTAATCTGAGTTTTAGGGTTAGGGTAAGAACTAGGGTAGCTGGTGTTTTGGGCAGGCACGAAACATTTTTAAATCTGTGCAACAGAATTTAATATACTTTGTTGTATTTTAAACACCTTACAGGGGAATTCCATTATTTCTCCACCTGGGCCTAACAATTTGAGCTTCATATTGGCAAAAACAGCACTTTTGGTTGATATTTTATTGACTGTTGTAGTTGTCCAACAAGATTACATTGTAGCCCCTGCCGCCATCTCCTGCTGATCAACTGGACGGATTCCAAACGTTTTTCAAAAAAGTACCATTCATTTACACAACCACATTTATAAACATCAAGCCCAGCTGGACTTTGATGAGGCGTGTCATGAACATAAACGTCCTCTTACCCTCTCCAGGTAATTCTCCAGTATGACTCCAGGACTTTCCAAACAGGTCTCAGCGAGCCAGTTACCACACAGCCTGAGGCACTGAGTGTAAACTGGGGCCAGAGCAGGATTGAAATCCACCTGATAAACAAGTCACAAAATAAAGAGTGATTCAGTGGGGCATTCTGGGTAATATCTCTGTGAGAAGTGTATAGCATTATAGCGTTTAGGGATGCCCCAAATATTAATGTATTCTTAGAGTTGCTTGATGTAAGTGTTGTTGTTGTCTCACCTTTTCCTCCAGGTTGTGTATCATCTGTCTCAGCAGGCCAAGAGCCAGACCCTGCTCTCCCTTTGCCCAAAACACCTGGGCCTCCTCCAGTTGCCATGAAAACACAGGTAATGACGTCCAGGACCCTACGCCATCGTGAGGTTTCATCTGGAAGACTGCCCGCTCTGCCCTCTGGACAGGGATAACAACACTGTCAGCAGTTTGCAGGGAACCATTTTTACCATATTCACCTGGACAATAAAGGTAAACCTTAAATCTGATCACACACACACACACACACACACACGTACGTTCAAACACTCAAATTATACCTGTGTATTCCCAGCCTTGCGAGCCAGCTGGCAGAGCTCCATGAGGTGGTCAGTGAGCACAGAGCTGAGGAACTCTGTGCTTTCACGGTCTCCGGTCCTTGACATCAACGTGAGCTTGGCCACAGAACGAACGGTCAAAATGGGCTCAACCAATGCAAAGTCGCTGTCAGCGAGGAGCTGGGAGTGCTGCCGCCACTGGCTGCAAACGTCCCTCAGAGTCACATCCGAGAAGCTTCTGATACACACAGGAAATAAAAGATAAACACTGAATAGTTCTCATAAATGCCATTGTCTCTTCATTGTGTTACTGACTGTGCTGCTGTGGTCACCTCGAGAAGAGCTGCTTAACGCTCTCCAGCTCCCTGATGCTCTGCAGGTTCCTGAGAGCCGGGTACAGAGAAGACACGGCCTCCAGACTACCTCTGCACAACTCATCCACCTCTGCACCCCTGTGGAAACGCACAGGCACATAGATGGTTGAGTGCTTTTACCAATGGAGAACTGAATTAGGACATTTTGAAATGTTCATCATACCTGGCCTGTTTAAGCGTTTCATCAAATAACGAAAACTCTTTGTCCCTCAGTGCTTGTAGGGATGAAAACACAGATTCGTGGAAGCCAGGTGCTGATTCCTCACTCCTGATACAGGGACAGCAATAATTATAAGAAGAAGAAAAAAACGTATTAAATGAGATTGCCTCCTACTTTCTGATAGATATCCGTTGTGATTTTTGCAGCGGACTCTACCCTCTCACTGTGTGGTTGTGCTCCGTCTTCTCACCTCTCAGACAGCTCACAGTCCCACTGCGTGTTCCTCCATGCAGCCTGGAACCGGAGCTCTCTTAGCTCAGCCCCCCACTCCACACCTTCGCTCTCCAAACCCCTCATGTAAGTGGCGAGGATGCTGCTCAGACCAAAGTTCTGCAGGCCCTGATGGTTCAACATGGAGAGAATTTACACATATGTAATTTATTTGTATATATTTACACCTTATACATGCTTCCCACTAGAGGATTTTGAAATCTTAGTTGATTTAAAAAATGTGGGAGACCACATGTAATCGATTGTTTATCTTGAGAAAGCACACACTTGACGATCCAGGTCAGACACAGCAGCACACACTTGGAATTTAAACAAATGATTCCAGAGAATAGGAAACGCACAAAAGAAAATATATATATAAGATTTGTAAACAGGGAAGCTTAGAGCCAGTTGGTGGCACTAAGATTATGTCTGTAAACCTGTCACACTACAAGATCATTTGGCCAGACAACCTGTCCTTGCATCTGAAACGCCCCTAAAATTATCAGGAGGGCTTAATTCGTCCTGAAAATCAAGCCAATTATCCTCTAGTGTGGGGCCAGCATAATGTTAGATTAAAAAATTTAGCAGACAGGGCAAATCATCTAATTTCAAACAGGCTGTTCTTTATCCTAATGTCTATAAATGTCCCCGTTCAGCTTTAATGATCTTACCTCCAGGATTCCCACTTGTCGCGTGGTCTCAGGCAGAGAGGAGTGAAGGTCGTAGGAGGTCAGGGCCTTCCCCCACATAGCCTCATGCTCATAGGTTCGAATCCTAAAAAAAGTTTACATGTAATTGACAATACATCAAGTTGCAGCTGTGATTATCAGCCTGTTGCTTTTTGCTACCTGGTCAGTGGACTGGTATTGGTCTCCCCTCCGCAGCCGTACAGACTGTCAGGTTCTCCAATGCTTCGATACACCTCGATCAGAAGCTCCTACAAACAAACATATTATATACATTGTGAATGAGTGGAAATAATTATTTGTATTTAACATAACAGAATTTATTTGCGCTGAACTGCATACTATTTTATAGACACTTAAAATCCCAGTTGTTCTGGACACTTGATAATCTAAAATCGTAATTTGCTTTGTATCATTGACTAAGAAACTAAATGATTTATGCAAAAAAATCTGACATGAACAAACCAACCTGCAGACTGATGCTGGTGTCCTCCATACTTTTCTCCGTCAGGCTAGAAATGGTTAAGTTCTGGCTTTGATCTTCAAAACTGAGCTTATATGTCGCTCTGGACCTGGTCCTGCAGATTTGGTGAATACACAGATCAACAAACAGATATTTTGTGATACTCAAACTGCAAAAATTTAACTAAAGGATGCAGACTTAGCTTTGAGCAGCTTTAAAAAAATGTGCAACGGCTAATCAAATAAATTATTAAATTTGACTAAATAAATACAGTAAATAGTGAATATTTAATATGATGCAACATGAACCTTTTTATAGTCTGCTGAAGTTTTATACTTATATATAATTAGACAATCAAGATCTCATGTAGATAAATGGTTTATTCCCTACAGACCTGCGACTTTCCTCCATGCAAGCTTTGACCTTGTCTACGTAGATCTCCGTGTACAGCAGAGCGGTGAAGTGAGCTGCACACGACTGAGCAGCTTTGGCGACCTCCAGGTAGTTCAGCTCCAGCCAGAAGTTTGAGTTACACACAGTGCCGCAGGACTTACTGGAAGAAGGACTCAAGATTTATTTCATAGACACTATTAAAACTTGCACTATGATCTACAGCAGTAAATACACAGGATTTAAAACACATTTGAGGCAAATCACAAAGAAGACCATGCCTTAATGACCTAAACATTACATTTTTATCTGAAAACAAACTTATTTAGAATGACGTCACAAACCTCTGAGACTCCAGTGGCCTCTGCTGGTGTCTCAAATAGTCAATGACCGCCAGCATGGTGCGCAGAGAGGTCTTATCATACAAACCCCGGCTGGCCGTGTCAGACTCTGTAGAAATGAATATTAAAATAATTTCATTAAATGAAAACATAAAAGTAAAGACAAATTCATGAGAACATAATAATAGTTAAGATTTAACAGTTCCTCACCTAAGAAGTAGTTCATAATAGACGCTTTATTGGATAGATACATAAAGAGATCATAATAAATAACAACGAATTATAAAACAATAAAAGGAATAATTATAGAGAATAATGTTAATACAAATGAAAAAGAAGTATAAAAAATGCTCATAAACATTCAAGTTATTGAGGCAAAAGAAGCAAAGTCGTAATTTATGAGGCAGAGTTACTGTGAGTGGAGATAAAACACATGATATAAAATAGGACAGGAGTTGTTTGAGGCCAGTTAGCATTCTGGGAAAACAGACAGATCATTTACCTTTTGCAAAGAAATTGTTATGAGTCATAACTGTGTATAAATGTTTATATAAGCGTTCATGAAGTGGTTGTAAAGGAATTAGTGACAGAATGACCTACAGAATGAAAAATAGTCTCTGCTCTCCAGAGTGAGTGCACGTCGGGATAAACTCCACCACAAAGTCAAAGAACATGAAAAGGCAGCTGAAGGGAACACATTTATTATTGTTAATGTCAGTCATTGTCCCAAACTTACCAGAGTCAGAGTTGAGAGGTGTGGCAGAGCGACTGGCGGCCTGAGCACTTCTGGAACAGAAACTAAAGAAGTCTGTGATGTGCAATGAGAGCAACTTCCTCCATGAACCATCGGAGTCGTCCAGAAGGATGGAGTGAATGATGAGGGGCAGCAGCCTCTGACAGCAGTCCACTTTCACCTGAAGACGGACAGATGTAAAGAAGCTGTGGTTACATCTGGAGCTCTGGATTAGAGGATGGATTAAAACCCAAGTGGTTGAGCTACAAATTGTGATAAAATGTGACTATGAATAAACAAAATGCTCTAAAGCAGATGTGAATGTGAACACAGCCCAAGTTGTAAATATTTAAGCAGATAGATCCACATTCAAACTGATGATTCAAGGAATAATGTCCCATAAATTCTGGGACAAAACCCCAAACAAATCCCATAATTAATTACTGTGGTTACTGATAGAAACAGTCCAGTTATGAGATTAACTTTAGTAACTTCCATGTGCTTACCAGACACAGTGGCCTCGACAGGAGCAGAGCTTCACTCTTTACTCCTCCACTGTCCAGCAGGGCGGTGCACAGAGCCTTCAGCCAGGCCTTGTGGCCGCCGGCCTGAGGCATCCAACACTCCTGACTCTCCAGCTTCTCCCTGGACTCCAAACTGTCTGCATCACTCACAGAAACCACCTGGAAATCAATCGGTAGTAAGTGGCTTAAGTTTTTCAACCTGTTTTGAGACAGGGTGCAGACTAGAGATTGTTAATAATGATGGATCATGCATATCCAGTTCCTCCAACTATTCAGAAACTTAGCCAAAGTATCTCAGATACACGCACTGCCATCTTGTGCCATCATCATATCATCCACCTTTATACAGTCTATGATATATACACACACAAACTTGACAGGACACACACATCTCGCTGACCAACCTTGCTCTTGGTGTTTCGAAAAGGATTAAGGTAGACCAACATGGGGTCTCTGTTGTGTTTGTACTGCTCCCAGAAGTCAACTCCAGACTGAGTTGTGAGGATGTTCTGCACACACTGAGCTGCTGCCCGCTTTACCTCAATACTGACACACAGTCACAGCACAGAAAATCACAATAAAAATCAACACAAACCCCCTCACTGCAACAAACTTTCATTTTACTGTTCAGTTGTTCACCGTACCGCTGATGAGTGAGCGCATCAATCATGCAGTTGAGAATGATGTAGAGACGCTGAAACTCTGTGGAGGTGAAGAGAGACATGGCCTTTTCGAAGAGGGGGTCTCTGCCATGGAGCAGGGCGATAGTGGAGAAATCCACTGGACCTAGTTCTCCCAGACAACTGCCTGCTGCCTCTGCGGGAAAAGATTTGTGTTGTTTTTGAACTTGCAAACCCTTAAAAAAACTGATCAAACTTGACAGACAAGGCCAAGACCACAGCAAATAGATGCTGTAGAGTAGGGCTGTTGGTACCAATATCAATAATCGAATAATAAAATATTTATGAAATCTATACTGTTCAAATGTGCGATTTATTCTATAAATGTGTTAGCTTGAAGTGTGCGCAGCTTGCATAGAAAATAGATGAGGCCTTGTATCACGCACTGTTTAATGCACAGCACATAGTAAGAGCAAGCAAAATTTTATTAAAAATGTAATAAAAAAATATAACTATAATTTGAATATTACAAATAATAAGGACTTAAATTGAAATGGGATTATAGATGAAGATGGACAGCCCTACTGTAGAAAGTATTTGATTAAATACCTAGTATATCGGCTCCACCCGATTGGTTGGCTGCAAGCTTACAGAGCTGCAGCAGACTTAGAACCAGCTTCACCAGCACGCTATCACTGGGGTCAGCTGCAAGAGGGATAAACAAGATTTAGGTTCAGTAGACATTTAACGTGACTAGAATAGACCATTTTGCCCTTATCATACCGTGGCACTCCTTGAGCAGGTCTTTGATCTGTTCCTTCTTGTCATGCAGCTGTCTGGTCAGCTCCTTCAGTCCCTCCAGTCTGGTCCGAGGTAAGGAGTCACAGGATGTCACTGACAGGAAGTGGGTGACCTCCTGCAGAGAGATGAGCGATGAAAAGCAAGACTGATAACTATGACATTTCCACTTGTCAAAACACAGAAGAATCAGAGCAACATGTGCATCCAAAAACCTTACTTGGATCCATGATAATAACAGGTGGATATTTGTCAGGCCCCCTAACTGATATCCCATAATTTTTTGTATTCCTCAGCATAAATACATTTGCAACATATGACATAAAAAATCAAAAAAAATCACTTGAGGTGCTTTTAACTACAGTGTATGAGTGAATAATGAGTGGGTTGAGTTCAATTTTCTAAAAGGATGTTTAAATTGAAATGTGTGTGTGCTGCTGTCACCTGTCGCAGTGTAAAGGTCCCAGTGTTATATTTGAGCCTGTGCTGTACAGAACGAAGTTCTTTGAATTCAGGCAGGTCGGGAAAAGGCTGCAACCTGCCGATGGCTCCTTTTAACTTCTGTTCATTCTGAATCACAAGAAACTGCAACAGACTAAGCACCTGAAGGGATGGATGAATAGACAGAAGTAGAAGAAAAATCAAAATGCATGCCTTTAAATTTCTAAACAAGGAAGTAGTAATTTTACAGAAGCAAATATGAAAATAATATCATTGTTGTTTTTTTTTAAACAAATCTACATTCAATAAATTAACTTGTAGTCTTTTATAACGTTTTACTTTAGTGGCCTCAATAGAAAATTTGGAATAATTTCCATACAGGATGCATAATATACATGTTAATGCCCCACATGTTGCATTAAGTCTATATGCTTGAATGAAATACAGAAAAATAAACTAACCTGCTGCGAGATGGTGGGCCGGCTGATCACCTGAGCCGTGAGAGTCCCAACAATGACCTGTAGGTGGCAGTCTAGAGCGTCATCGCAGAACTGCAAGGCTGCCTGACACAAAGAGGTCAACAGGTCGCAGCACAGAGAGAGGCTTCGGGCAGAGACCTCATTGCACTGAACTGGTCTGTGGATGTAAGGAACACAAATTGAGTCCGCTTCATGTATTATATGAATATGTGAATATCATTTCACCTGTGTGCGCATGACCCCACCTGCTGTTGATCTGGTGTATAAGTGTGTAGATTATGTCTCTGAGCACAAAGGCCCAGGCTCCTCCCAGACCGTCCTTCACCTCCTTGAGCAGCAGGTTGACGAACAGGTGATACATGAGGAGGATACGATGACGTTCATAGACGTTGGTCGTCTCTGCTGCTCTTTCACACACCGCCAGCAGGATCCTTTGAATTGAAATCTACAAAACAGCAAAAAAATAAGATTAAGTTGCACTGATTAATAATAACAAAGACAAAGAAACTTACAAAAAAAACAGACTACTTACCGGGTTTTTTGACAGAATGGCTACCAGTGACTTGTGCGCACCGTGGCACTTGCTCAGGTATTCCAGAGTAGCTTTGATGACATAGGAGTTGAAGTACGGTGGGTTTGGTTCAGGGTCTAGTTCGCTGAGGGGGCGTGAAACAGTTGTTTCATTTATCTTAAATAATGCTGTTTTCCTTCCAATAACAGAATGAATCCATAAAATGGATAAAGTGAAAATCATGGTACATCGTAAATGTCATTACCCTATAAAGCATTGCAGCTCTCCTCTGTCTCCTTCAGTTCCAACTCCTTCATACAGAGTCATCAGCAACTCCACCACTATGTCCGCAAGGTTAGTGTGGATAAGGCTGTCGATTTGCTGCAGAACGATTCCCAAACATGACAAAGACATGTGATATGCAGTCAAGCAAAGCTGCCTTTCAGATACTGTATAGTAACTCATGTAGAAGACACAGCACATTAACTATGGGCTCAGACTGCAGGAATATCTGTCTATTTAACCCTGATACTGCAGCTGAGGCTTAGAGGATAAATCAGGTCTGGAACATTGGTCGGTAGCAATGTTTAACATCCCGAACTGCCAATAGAACCTTTAGGGCCAACCCGATAATTATGAAACGTGTTTGATAGTTTGGATTTAAAATCGGGAGGATCAAATCAGAACCAAAACAGCAAATGAGAGAGACAGAGAAACCAGAGCAGCTGACAGTCTAGTTTTACTGAATAATAGATAACTCGTTTTGACCAAGTCGCTCCAACCATTTTCCAATCCAGTCTTCACCTTCTGCTTTTGTCGATTATCAGAGCAAGTTGTCGCTCCATGCCGTTCTCCAGTATGGTTACAACTGTTTCCCCGTGGGGTCACATGAGAGACATGAGGTTGTGCATCACTGCCTCTCGAGCAATAATCTTTAAATTATCCTGTAGATAAAAATAGCTGTGAAGATTTTGCTTATGGTCGTGATGCAACTGCAATTCACAAATCAGTTAGGTTAGGTAAAACTCCTGTAGTCTGAGCCCAGCTTTAGTTGAGCTGCTGGTCATGCATAATTTACTGAAAAAGTAAGATGAAAACAGATGATTGTGCAAAAATTGTTCATGTGAGTAAGGTTGGTGTGCGTTTTTTCACATCCATTTCACAAGCATTTGAAACGCAGTAGGACAGGAATAATCTGATCCCACTTGTTCAGTCGACTTCAGCTGGTGTGTTTACCTGTTTGCCCAGACAGTTGTCATCTTTGAGCAGGTTGTACACTCTGTGGGCCGTTTCTCTCTGCTTTGCGACCTGCGAGTCCTGGCCAGACGCAACGAAGTACGGCAGGATGTTGACCATGATCTTGGGGAAGCAGTCGGCCAACAGCTCCTTCCAGTCCTTCTCCAGATACCGACCGATGGACCTCACCTGCTCAAAGTCATCGAGGAAGACCAGGTGGGGGACCAATACCTGGTAGGTAGAGCTACAAGAGGATATGAGACAACAGGGTGTTAAAACCAGGCGCTCGTAATTCATTAACTCTTTGTTGTCAAGTCTTGATAACATAAATTGTATATAATGTAGTGTAGGGGAAAGTATAGACTTTAAAAACTGGGTAAATGTTTAACACTGAACATGATATGACAACAACAAAACACCACTACAGTCGGAAAAGTTGATTTCCTCACCTATAGAAATCTTTGATGGCGTCATGGTCAAGGAGTGCGTAAGGGAAAGAGCCGAGAGTGTATCGATCGTCAGTCTGTCTCTGTACGAGCCACTCCGCCACCAAGTAATACAAGTGAGAAGTGACAAAGGTCTTCACACTCCTGTAGCCCAGTGCTCTGGATACACTGCACAACATCTGTCAAGGGAAGAAGAAACAGTTCATATCTCTCTCGTCTTTCAGTAGACTATTGATTTAAAGGGAAAGGAGCCACCTATTGACTCATTATTAAACCTTTACCAAAGTTTTACTTGTCAAGCTGCTAGGGAAGATACATGACAAAATCCTTGGACAGATAACATTTTCATCCTTTCACAGTGATGTCAGAATTCAATATTAAAACTAGTTTTAAGGGAAATTCCATTATTTTTCAACATGCACCCTATGTTTATAATTGTCAGGGTGTAAATGAAAGGCACTTGAAAAAAAACTTCTGTCCACTTTGATGATTTGATCGATGCGTTGTTGGCAACCATGAGGCACTAATGAGACTTGGGTTGATGAAGGAAGACAGAGGTGGATAGGTTAGTGAGCGGGAGACTTGGAAAGAGGAGTTTCGATTTGACAGAGAGAAACTATTATGGCAGAATATTTTTTGATGTGAATAACGTTGAAAACGCATTTGACTTCGATGGTCGGTCCTATTTGTTTGAGCCCAAGTATACAGACGAACAAGGAGAGAGTGAAAGAGGGAGGCACAATGCAGGGGAGAGACAACAAACTGCTCCATGGTTGTGAAGCTCTGGAAACTTTTTGGTTTTACAGTTGGTGCTGTGACCATATGTCCCAAAGACGAAGAATACCAATCCTGTGAAGAGCGGGACCTGATTATGCCCGATATTGGCTAGAATGATGTGTCCAAAGACGATTCCTTCTGACACTACATAACATTGTGTGACCAGGATATCCTCCCTCTGATCAACAGAGCTGTGTCTTTCTATGTTCCCAAAAATAAACTTAAAGAGCAGGTTGAGGCCAGAATAACAATTTGATCCTTTTATTGGATAAAAAAACTGAAATATCATGCTTTGTTACAGTTGCCCCATATATAGCTACTGCTGCTGTGTCGCGGCTACTGCTATAAGGCCCAGAAACATACCAGATATCCCCTTAAAGCATTTGAAACCTTATTTTGAATGATGCACGATGCTCTGAAATTGTGACCTTTTTGATGAGCTGCTCCTCGATGTTGTTCTCCTTGTAGGACTGGAACAGGGCAAACAGACACTGTTTTTCACACACCGGACTACAGCACAGCACCCCAGACAAACTCTTCAACAGGGTGGCCTTGCGGTTGAACGCCTCGTCCTTCTGGTCCTCTGAAGAGCTGCATCTCTATGTATGATCGCACGGTAAGAAAAAGTCAAACGGGGCTGAAGAAGGAAGAAATTATCAACTTTTCATGATGAGCAAGAACAATGTATGAACTCACTGGAAGACTCATTCCCTCCTGAGCCTTCAGGTAAATGTTTTCAAAAGCATCCTGCTGGTGTTTCAGTGGCAGCATCTTCCTTTTATCAGGATGCTCTGGTCTCATGTCCAGAAACAACCTGGATACAAAAGAGAATAATGTGACAGTCATAACAATTTTTAATTTATTCAATTTAATAGTTTTTATCTTATTTACTATCCTATTTTCTATCACACCTATTGAACAATCTGTCAATTCTGACGTTTATTCTGATAGAGTGGTGTTAATTCAGCTCCCAGTTGAAGCATACCTCTCCACTGACATGGCTACCAGCATGCGGACTTGGTGATGGGTATCTGAGAGGTGAGATGGGAGGATGATAGACACTGGACGCTGCTCCTCCTCGCCAAAACTCAGGACTGCCCACTCACAAGAGGGGTCAGCCTGTCACAGGGGAGAGACGTCAGGAGGATATTAGTGAACAGAATGCAGATGAAGAAGAGGGGAAAGATTTGTCCCAGGGAAACATTTCTCTCACACATTTCCTCAGTTGACTGAACATATTTTCAAATGCAAAAAATGATGCCACTGCCCCTAACCTCTGGACCAACATATCACTAGACAAATAACAGTTTACTTCCCAGTCAAATAAAACATTAATCTGATCTATAAAGGTTTGCCTGGCCTACGGCTTGATTTAGCTGGAGATGTTAAACATACAAGTCAAACATTTCACGGCTAGGCAGAAAAGCCTAAAACAACATTTAACGTAGTCGTTGGAAATTAAACACAACCTTTGAGATCTTACCTCCAGTAAAGCAAGCAGACACTGCACTAAAGCAGCTCGCACAGTTGCTATGCATTTCCCCGTTTGGATCAGGAAACTAAAAAAAGTGTCAAAAATTCCATCATAAAAAGCCAGGACAGACTTTCATCATGGTAAATCTTCATGCAGAATCAGAGTCAGATCAAAATCATGTTTGGAAGGTTTGACACAGTTGGCATCGACTCAAAATTTTAATTAAAAGGACATTATTTTCACACTTGATCATCCTCCATCAAAGACTCAAAGCACCTTGTGACAACCAGTGGCTTCATTTCATGATTTCAGACCAACCCTGTGCAATTTCATGGTATTAAAATATACCACTAACCAGAATCCAGACAGCACTTGGAGCAGGGATCCCTGAACATGTATCATTTCCTCTGGCATGTGGTGGGTTCTCCCCAGGCTCCTGATGGATGGTAACAAACCAAGCAGCGCAGCAGCACAGATCTCTGGGTCTTGACGGTGCAGACCACACAAATCTCTGTAAACAAACAGTGACACTTATTCAAAAAAACACTAGAATAGTTTATGTTGCCTCAAGTATAACGTGTATCATCAAGAACTGCTCTTTCTCTAATAAAATATATTTGTGCAGCAAACATATTTTATATTCCTTACGCCAGCGGACGCAGCAGCAAATCAAATTCGACTGGAGAGAGCGAGTCCTCAGCGGGAAGATTCTTGAGCAGAACTAGATACTGCAAGAGAACCCGATGTTAGTGTTCGGTAGCTCAGGAATCACTATTGAAACTGTGCCACAGTGACCCGCTGTCCCTGGTGCTCCTCACCATGTTGAGGTGCAGCAGTTTGCTGAAGTCAATCTGTTCCAGAAGCTCCAGCAGCTTGCGCCGCACATCCTGGGGTTTAAAAAGCAGGCCGTGGATGTGCTGGACAGAGCCGCATTCACACAGGAACTCCATGATGGCGAGGAGAGCCATGTCCTGCTGGGCCAGATGATCCTCTGCTAACAGGCTTTTAGCTCCTGAGGGAGGACAGAACCACAATACATCAGTAATTTCTTAATTTAAATACATTTTACCAAATAATTCCATAATTCCAAGAAAGGCAATAATTTAAACAGAAAGAGATTCTTTCTTACCTGGCCCACAAGAAGCATCAGTGCCGTCTCCCTTCTGCCTGTGGGTCCCATTGGTGCTGCTGTGAGGCTCCTCACCATCCTCAAACAAATCAACATCGTCCCCTTGTTGAGTCCTGGTCACCTCCCAGTCATCATCTACGTGATTGTCTTCCTCCAACACACTGACTCTCTTTGAAACACTGCTTAGCTACGGGGACAGGGAAGTGAGGTTAATTCAGTGAAGTGACAGTGAATGAATTTGAGATTCTTATCCTCAGGCCACAAACACCATGAATCTCTACATTTCACTGTATCTGTTTCACGTACCAACAGTTTGCAGATCCCTGCTAATTCACTGAGTAGACTGGCCGGCAGCGTCAAAATGAACAGGCTGGAGGAGATGGGACAAACTTTATTCTGCAGAAGAAATAAAAAAAGTGTTTATCTCTAGGAAACCAGACCAGATTTAGTCACAGTGACGTCGGGCAAATGAATCTCATTTATTTATAAATACATGGACTTAAAACTGTGGTGACGACTGTTGTTTACCGTGTTTTTCCTGCTGGCTGACTGTGTGCACAGCTTCATGACGGACCTTAGAGTGGTCATGGTCCCCTCCTCTGTCATCTTTACCATCACACTTGAAACAAACCCAGTGAAGTCCTGAGTCACAGCCTACAGACAAAAACACCCATCATAATTGAAATGTTATTCAATATCATCGACAGTCAATAAAGATTGATGACATACAGCTCTCCAAAAGAGAAGCCAAGATTTTTAGCCCAATGGTGGCTAGGTGGCACTCCACCTAAACTAGATTTCATCCATTTGAGTCTGAACGTTTACCTTTGCCTTTTTGAGGAGTTCTGAGTGGCAGGCATCCTGTTTAGTCAGAACCCCAGTGGAGACGTAAGCTTCTAAAACACCAGTCAGCAGAAGGACGCAGCGCACCAGACACTCTGGAGGTGTGGACTGAGACTGTGGAGAGCAGATCAAAATACATACCAGTCTGTCTGTGTGAACACTAACGCAGACACATAAACACAAGTACCAACTTCCACTCACATCAGGAGAGTAGCAGTTGAGCATTGTGTCGGCCACACAAAGCAGGGACTGCTCCAGCTTGTTCCTGAGACTGGGGACAGCAGTGAACTGGCCGTCAGCGGATGACGTCGTCAGGGACTCGTCGGTCGCTCGGACCTCTGAGGGAAGCATGTTGAAGCTGAACTGCAAGTAAAGCCTCTCAATCTCTTCCAGGTTGTCTTTGGTAGCAAGTGAGGATTGCTGCTGAACAAAGGCACTTAAAAAAGAAAACTCAATTATTTCTTATTTCAGAATTTCATTGTTTTCAGAAACGAGGGAGTTGCTACCACTGTAAAATAAATTGTGAAAGACACACAACAGGCTCTGTATCAATAATGATGTCTTACCTCTCAGCCCCATTAGTACCCAGCAGAAAGTTAAGGCCAGCTCTGGTGTCTTTCAAGGTCAGGGAGATCAGGATGTCAGCTATTAGATTGTAGGGGAAGTCTCTGTTCACAACATCAGAGAAAACAACAATTTACAGACCGTTCTCTTACAGTCAAGAAAGTAAATAGTTAGCAGCATAATTTCCCTTTTCTCTCTGTGGAGCATAGACTGTATATAAAGATGGAAGATCAGACATACGCAAACACTTCAGACACAAACCGTGGATTTGTGACATTCACTTTGCATTAATGTATGTGTGACCAACCATGCCCAAGTCATGAATCCAACCTACTGCATTTTAGTGAATGGGACATAGACCAAACAAAATATTTCACATCAAATAGATTTCTCTCAAAGATGGTTTCTGTCATTTTAGGTAGTTCTAGTCCTACTAGTGTACGTTCAAGTGCTCATACGTCCACTAAGTCTGTTTTTTATTCAACACATGATATTATAAAAAGTGGGTGCAATGTCCTGATTGACAGCCATGACTGACTCGAGATGGATCGAGCGTGGGTATCAGAGAGGCCTCACTGCCAGACCCCGGCACCAAATGATTGGTCGGTTTGGTTTAATTTCTGGATAGTAGAACGAAGTGGAGGTGCATCGTCCATCTTTATATACAGTCCATGATTTTGAGCAAAGAGTGCATCCCCTGGAGACCAACATTGTGTAATTTCAGCTCATAATTGTGCAGGAGTAGAAAATGTATAGTGAGTCTGGATAGAGCCAGGAAAACAACTATCTCCAATTATAGTCCTGCATATCGGCAGTATACATGGGAAACCAACTGACTGACAAACCTGCAAATTATGGGGTGAGGTCTGGAGCTTTCTTCCATCTCATCACTCTGGTCACTCATCAGCAGCCATGCAATGAGGTTCTCCTTAAGGTTTGGAGAACCAGATCCTTCTGTGATCCCTACATTGTCCCAGCCTGTCCTCAGTGTGAGTGCCTTAGGGACTGGACACTTCAATAGAGCCTGACACAGACATATAGCAGCACTCCTGTAGATAAGGAAAAAGAAAATAGTGATGCTATATTCATACACTAAGATACACACATTTATCAAGAGGGCACATTTAATATAAATGTGACATGACCAAATTAAACATTGCACAATGAGAAAACATAGAAACTTACTGCGATAGTTTGCATGCTGATGCAGAGAAAAGCTTCCAGAGCTCTCTGTCCATATTAATTAGTTGTCCGTGGACGATGGAGGCCAGCAGGTCCAAGCTAAAGGCCTCTGTCTGAGGCGAGCTGACCCCCCGTAGTGCAAGGGCCCACACCCGACCCCACAGCCTTCCCAACTCTGCCTTGTGGACCTGGGCCCTCTCAGGATAGCGGGTCTGGCACCGGGCTAGCTCCCTCAGACAGCGCAACACGTACAGCCCCCTCTCTCCTCTCCGCTGCTCTGCCAGGAGCTGGTACAGCACAGAGAGCAGAGGCACCAGCTCCTGGCGGGGCACCATGGACGGATACTTCGAGGTGAGCACCGCAGTGATCTGTAGCCTAAGAGAGGAAAATGGAAGAAGGATGGAAAATCGTAACGCGATCAGAGAAAAAAAAACACCAGATTATCTATGAGCATTACTCAAATAATCAGATGGCCTTTATTGCACCCGGTCTGAGGTTCACCCGTCATATAATTATATATTATAGTTTACCTTTAACGTGTTCATATGCTAACTGTGCTGTGATTTTCATACCATGGTATGGCATCAAAGTCACTGTGCTGAGGCTGAAGATGTTCTCGGAGGACCTCCCAGCCAAGCTCCATACGGCGGCGCTTGCTGGCTCCTCCCTGGGTGGGACTGGCCATCGGCGTGGCTCTGAGGGAGGCCTGGGTCACCTCCAAGATGTGGGTGTCATTGTTCTCACTGAACAACTACAACATGCAGGGGGGGAAAAAGGAAGATCAAGCACTTGATGTGGGTGCTTTCAGAACAGGTTGTTCTCTTTCTTACAATCAAACAGAGTTATGATTCAATCATGCATCAGCTGAAGACTTGATCTGTGTTACCTGATGACAGATGTCAGCTGTGAGCTCGATGACATTGTTTTTCACTGCGATGTGTCTTGACCCTGTGACGTACTTCCCTCTGCTGCCGAGATCACTGATTTCACTGACCAAAGCATCATACAAATTGTAGAGCTGACTCCGCCACTGGGTCCAGTCCTCAGCATGTGCACCTAATAAATGACAGGGTGAACAACTGCTGTGTTGGTTGTTTAATTATAGACCACACAAGTGAGTTATCTTTACATCTTTACCTAAATGTTGTGCTGATCATTTTTCCAAAGCAAACCCCAGGTTCCTGGAGTGATTGCCCTACCTTCGCCCACTGGATTGTAATTAATCATGGTATTTAATTGTATTTTATCATTTATCAGATATTAAAACTTGGTAAATGGTAAGCAGACTGTATTCATATAGCACTTTTCCTCTCTTATCAACCATTCAAAGCGCTTTACAGTAAAAGTCACATGACCCAATCACAAACACATATTTGTGGTCCAGTATCTTGCTCAAGGACACTTTAAAATGCAGACAGGGTTGGGATACATTTCCTGGCATATTCTGAAACGAAAGGTTGAAACTCTGTATTTGAAATCTAATGAAAAAGGTTTTGCATGAATGAACCTAAGTTCTAAAGTCCTGCATAATAAACACATTGTTTTAAAGAAAAAAAGAACAATCACTCCACCTGTGTCCTGAGTCTTGGCTCCTTTGGGGTGATGAACACACATCTGCAGATTGAAGAACTCCAAGATCTCCTCTTTGAGAGCCGCAGTGGGCCTCTTATCTGCCCAGATGTACAGTATGGATGGCAGAAGCTCCTCTCCCAGGTGACACACCCTCATCCTGCAGTTCATAGCGGAGTACCTCAAGAATATGTTGAGAGCCGAGATGAGGTGCTCCAAAACGGCCAAGTGTTTCTCCTGCCTAACAGGATCAACTGTGCATTAAGTTTCAATCGATCCAATATACTTGTGTTCTTTATTATAATAAAATAACAAAATAAGGATTGGGAGCAATAAGTATTATCAGTTTAAAAGGTTTCTAAAAAGGCTGGTAAAGGTTTTCACCTGGCGTTAAGCACTGCTTTGGAGAAGAAGCTGAAGAGGTTATTGTTACAGTCAGTAACTGTTAGATCAGTCTGCGTGCAGCAGCCCTGCACCACCATGTGGATGACTCTGTTCACTAAAACACGGTTTATGGATTTGGAAGAAGAGTCGAACAAACCACAGTACAACTTTAAAAGACCTAAGGAGCAGAAAAACACACAGGGGATTGATTAACAGCATGAACTAGATGAGACAGTAATAAGACGTCAGGTGGTAATAACACAATGTAATGAGCTGGTAAGTAAATATCCATTCTTATTAATATATGACATTTAACATGTAATCTGATCATTTTCAACATACGACGAATCAGGATGAATAATCTGATCATATCAAGAAATTAAGAGCAATTAGACAAAAGGATCACTGACTGTGCCACTGCTGTGGGGGGATGTCACACCAGTACTTGCGGACAGAGAGGATGTCTTTGACGAGGAGGCTGCTATAATCTTCTCCATACGCAGAGCAGCTGTAAGAGCCTTGCACCACCTCCATCACATGTTTCAGCAGTTCACTGCACTTTAGACGAGGCCCGCCTGCAGAGACAGAGACACAGTGAATCTAGTAGATACCTGTAATTCAGATCACTCATGTGGTTTTCTGATGCAGTGAAGAAAGATAGGATGGTCCCTCGCTGTGACAAAACACGCCTTAATCTACATTGTGAATGTGTGCAATTAACTGTTAGCTTGAACTGGATCTCAAAAGACAGTGTCCTTACGTTTGTTTGCATAGCGAATGAAGTATTTCATCAGACTGCACATTTCCGCCATCTTCTTCTTCCGTGTGGTGAGTGATGTCGCTGTGACAGATTTACTTGACTGCATGCTCTCTGTCTCCTTCTGGAAATAGCGCTGCAGAAATCTGACATGGGAAAAATGAAGTGGGAGCAAAACCGAACGGAAAGTGTTCATATTAAAAAAACGTCTGACTTAATTGACCCAAACAAAATCAGAACTCTTGATGTAGTGTTATAATATATTAATGATGTAAAGAAACAAACCTGAAACTAAATTGGCAACATAGAAACAAACTAGCTCCATTAACTTAACATGTATATTAGAAAAAAACATGACCACAGTTGTAAAATTAAGCAAAGATTTCCAAGACGTTCGGGTTTATTCCAGAAGCCATCAGACTGATGAAAATGAACCTTGATGAAAGCACTTGCTCTTTAACCAAATCCATCCTTTAGTGGGCGTTTTCTAATGTGACATATCTGTATTTTTTGTTTGTTTCTTTTTGTATTTTCTAAATTTGTTTGTATCTTTAGATTTGTCAGTTGTCTTTCAAGTTTACAAATTCGTTGTCTGTACACTTTTCTATTCCACCGGCCTTTAATCGCCCCCTTAGGGGAAGAATAAAGCAATTCAAATTGATTTGAACATAAAACCCAGGTGTGACTTGTGTTATACTGGATAATGTTATATGCATGTTGCTGCATAAATAGAAAATATGCAGATGTGCAAAGGGGAGTTACCTGAAAACAGTATCCCATGTGAGCTGCTTGGAGGATTTAGTTGCCGAGGAACGATCCAACTCCTGCACGATCTCTGGAGATCGGAGGAGCCGCCTGAAGCGTTCGGCTTCTTTCTGGAAGCATAAAGGATATTAGATAAGATTAGATTAGATTCAACTTTATTGTCATTGCACAGTACAAGTACATATACAACGAAATGCAGTTTAGCGTCTAACCAGAAGTGCAAAAAAAGTCAGTAAAAGTGCAGAGTATCGTGCATATTAAAGTGAAAATGTAATAAATAAGATCTGTACAGTAGAAATATATATGGAATATTACAGTATTAACAGGAATTGTAAGATATAAGGACGATGAATACACTATGAGCAGGATAAAAATATGAATATATATAAATATGAATACACTATAGGCGGGATAATACAGTATAAAAAACAAAGTAACAGTCAGTGCAATGTACGAATGTTCAAATGTCCAGTGGTTGGAGGAGGGTGAGGGCAGTCTAAGCCAGGGTGGAGGGGTTAAGGGATATGTTGGGTTTTATTAATACTGCGCATACTGATTCAACTTGTGCTGAAGCAATATATGACCAATTTGTCTATACACATGTGTGATTACCTTTCTCTCTGTGACTTTATCATTCTCCAGCCCCTTGCAGCAGCCCAGGAGATCATCCAGACCCAGACTCATGGTGCTGCACAGTGGCTGAGGGCACAGTGTGAATCAGTGTGGGGTAGACTCCTGTAACCAGTGCTGAGACAGGATGTTGACAAGACAGGATGATGTTGTTATGAGTCCACACACAGTGTTTACTACACAGAGGCGTCAGATCTCCTCTGAAACCGTTTACATTGATCAGTCAGCCGGGCATTGCACACGACGCACTTTATCAACACAACATGACCACACTTACTTTGAACTTGAGTTCGTGTTCAAACACTCGATCTGTGGCTGGGTCACGGAGCTGTCACACACGCAGGAGCAGACATGAGCTGTGGTGCTGCGGTGCTGGATGGGCCTGCTGCTGCTGCTAATGCTGCTGCTGAACCTCCTCTGACAACTTCCCCATCCTGACCTGACGTTAACCCAGTTTACTCACACTCACGTACACATGCAGACCAAGCAGGAAATTCCCGCCCCAAGAGTCGGGGTGAAGCGGAGACGTCATATCCAGGTCACGGTAGGAGGAAGCGAGTCCTTTCGCTTTAATGCTAACACCAAATCCAACTTGCTGCCTTGCTAGCTGCTGTGCTACCACAGCGACAGAGTGGTCTTTAAAGTCACATTCAATACAAGTTATGCTTTACATGCATAAGGCAGCGTGTGGGATGAAGTGTAGTTCGGTGTTTCTGAAGGGACCACAACCCCCAGGAGTCCGAGCGACACGTTACTCTAACACTTCCGGGGTATAAGTTATTGAGTTCCCCGCCTTTTGACTGAGCAGCAGTTTGTCAGGTCGTCCTCTGACACCGGCGGGTTTATCTCGATTTGACGCCGAACAACGCGTCTCCGACACATTGTCTAACGAACATGTAGCTGGTTTACTCGCTTGTTCGTCGTCTTCTTCCACTCAAGAGCAGACATGTTGCTGCCGTCGGACGTTGCGAGGCTTGTTTTGGGTGAGTCAAATACAAAGCTGCCTTTACGTGAAGTCTGCAGAATAGGAAGAAGAACAACATACTCTCGTCTTTTCCCCTAAAGTGTAGAGCCCTTTACTGCGAGATGAGGTTGTAGATAAACAGCTTGAATTCGCTGTTGTTGCTGTTTGACGTTTGTATTGTTATTCATCCGATTCAAACTGTCGTTATAGGTCCTAGGTCATGGACTGACTGGTTTGGTTATTATTGTAGCTAACTGCCAGCTGTGTTGTATTTGCAGCCATTCTCCCCATAGTACCGTGCTTATGTCCACCACGATTAATTAACTGCACCTGTCACAAAATCTCTATTTACCTGACTCTGAATCATGTCTTTTTGCTGCTAAAATCCCACTCATTGTCTCGCAATTTCAGATTAAACAGTAGGACCTGAACGCACCATCAGCCAACAACGACACTAAACTGGGAACAGGCCCCCCAGAGCTTATACACGTATTTAGGACAACTTTTTATTCACTGTCTGAACTTTGTTTTATAAATGTCTTTCTCCAGGCTACCTCCAAGAAGAGGGACTGTGTACCACGAGCCAGGCTTTCATCCATGAGAGCTGCAATCTGAAGGAGTATGCTGAACACACCACACTAGATGGGACTATTCCTGCCTGTGTATTTGTAAGCCTCTCTTTCTCTCTGATAAGGCCTCTCACTGATTGTTAACATTAATATGAAGGCACTGATTACGTGTACATGTGTGATCTGTTGTTTTTGTTCCCTCACAGTCAATCTTTGGGAAAGGCCTCTCAACTATCTTAAATGAGTATGTGGCTGCCAAAACAAAGGGTGAGTCTATCAGCCATTATCACCGTTAGAGATGAAACACCGTGAACATTTTGTATTACAATTACAGTGACATAAATTATCACTGTTACTAAAGTTTTATTGTTAATTGTGATGACAATGTTCAAAAAAGTACAGATACACATACTGAAGTGATGATATATCACCAAATTGTATATTAAAATAATAAATTATAATCAATAAAATAATAATATAGTGCCACATAACATCTTATTAATTTTGCAACATTAACTTTGAAGAAGGAAGGCTTTGGTTGCTAAAGAAGCTTTTTGTTTTGCAAGTTATGCAGGTTAAAATTAAATCATAAATAACAAATTAAAATGTACACGTAAATTACAACACAACCACTATGAACAAAGTCATATGCATGTAAGAACAATTCAACTATTTGTAAACAAATCAGATGTTGATGACATACATAGTAACACAAAACAAGCAGAGTCAGAGCTAAGGTGAGAAGGTTGACAATAGGCCTGTCACGATAACACATTTTTCTGTGCGATTAATTGCCCCAGAAAATTATTGCGATGAGCGAAAATATTGCCGTTTTGACACCATTTTCAACTTATATAATGATAATGGCATAATGATGCAAGTACACCCTTTCGAAGATCAATAAACTTTTATTTTTAAAGAACACTGGAACTGGACATCTGGAAGACATTTAAGAAAGACTTTTTCATTGCCAAATATATGAACTGTTTAAAGTAGATTATAAATATAAATAAATACAAAAACTTTTTAACTTAAAACTATGAATAATATATGAACTGTTAACAAAAGTTTACACTATAGTTAAATAAATAAAAATAAATACAAAACAGACACACTCTGACTCGTGACTCTGACTTCGGTGCCTGAGCCAATTGAGACCCCGTGTCTCCGCGGAGACCCCTGTGTCAGACCGCTCGGAGACCCCCGTGTCTCCGCGGCTGGGGCTGTCGCAGGCAGGCTTCCGCCCGCCTTCGTCCCCCCGAACGCTTTTGTGAAACCTTTCTCGCCGTGGTCTCCGTTCCTCCCGCCCCGAGCCTTTCCAAGCCGACCCGGAGCCGTCGCGGCGCACCACGGAGGAAATGCGCCCGGCGGGGGCCAGCCAGCGCTTGGGAGAGGGCTCGCGAGGAGATCCTCCCACACCTGCACGGGAGCCCTGACGCGCGCGGGCAGTGCGGAGACAAGAGTCTGTCCACCGGCAGCCGCGGCCGACTGCCGGATGGGATCTGCATCGATCTCATTTTTAGCCTTATGCGAGCAGAGTTGACGGACATCCGTCATAGCGACGGAAAACTTTAATCCCTGAATTTATTGCAGCCGGCAAAAAATTATCGCTCATTTTAATTTATCGCGCAATTAATTGATTTATTGCATATCGCGACAGGCCTAGTTGACAACTCGTTATCTTAAGTGCAGATGTCAGCCCTAAATGTCTAAGAGTCAGGATAAAATATCAGCATTTGCTGAACTCATGCGATTTGGCAACAGGGGATGCGGACAGTTGCTAGCTATATTCAGAGCACTAGCAGCTCATGCTATTACACTATCAACCAAATCACCATGGAAATCCCAGCAAATGTAGATTGAATTGGTACAATCAACCGTCAAATTTTACCACTGTATACAGTGAAACCAGTAACTGTTTCATCACTTCTTGCGATTTGTGAAATGTAACATTTATTACTAGATTATGACAAAATGTAACATTTATGGTTAATTCTTGTGTTTCTTCTTTCAGAGTCTTGTCATGAGGTTCCTGTGATGATGACCTCTTTGTGGAAAAAGTTGGATTTTACAGTCAACCAAATCAAGTAATTCCACTCATCAAGATCTAACATATCATCACTGCAATTTTCTCAAGTTGAAATGATCTTTCCTAATGATAGTGGATTTTCAGTGGGATTTTCATCACTCATACTGCTTCATTGTCCTCTATCTTTCTTTTAGGTCACTGCAGAATTCACCAGCTGTATCAGCAAGTCAGAGAAGTGAGTGTGCAATATATATTTTTTTCAATTGAGGGGCATTACTTTGCACAATCAGGTTTAAGTTGTATTGCCACTGAGAACTGTGAAGCACTGAAGGATAAGGCTGTGTATGTTCGCCGTAGTTCTGCAATTATGTGCCCCGCTCTCTAAATCAGAGTTGGTCCAGACTGTTTCACTGTTTCCATCAAAGAGTCATGGCTAAGCTAAGTGTGCTAGCATAATACCAGAGGCCTCCTTACTAAGGTTTTGAGCCATTATGTTGGACAGGTAACGATAGTGTAGAGCGGACTCCGTTAGGATTATGCATTTACATGTGAAGCTGCACATTTTGGAATAGCCTGACTATCGTCTTTCTTTACAAGCCTATTGTCAGCATAGCGTTGTTTATTACAGTGTTGAATGTTGAAGCCTCTAACAACAGCATGCAAAACATACCGACACAAATAAGTTCACAAAATGTAAGAAACACTGGTCAAAAAATGATCTAAAGGGATAGTTCACTGAAAAAATGTCAAAGCCATTCATCATCTACTCATACATATGCCAATGAAGGGGTGGGTGAAGTGTTTGAATCCACAAAACACTTTAGTTTCAGGGGTAAACAGTGTTGCAGCCACATCCAAAACAATTGAAGTAACGTGCGATAACTTTTTCAAATGTAATAAAAAAAAGAAAATCCATATACACAACATTTTAACAATTTTCTTCTATCCATGGCAGCACGTTCACGCGTTGGATTAGCAAACATGGCAAGACAGCGGGTCCTGACCGTGGCTTCAGCCGGTGCTGAAACGAGCTCCATCATCAGCCCGGCGCAAACCTCGCACAGCATGTTCAGCCACTCGACCCCTGTGAGCTACTCTGCTCCGCACATCAGACAAGCTCCTGGCAGTGGCACACCCCAACAGATCCATGATGGCGGCCGATTACTGAGTATACCAAGTCAGTATGATAAAACATGCTTTTTATTTATTTCTATTTTACAAGTTTACAAGTGGTCATTTTACAAGTGTTTGTGTTTTAATATTTATCTCAGTCATTCTTTGGGTAGGAATTTGAAAAATCGGCCATCTCATAGATTTGTAATGATGATGAGCTCTTGTCCAAATGGATATATCTACAATATTCACTTTTATTTTACATTCTTAGTCGTGGAGAGGATTTTATTGCTTAAACAATTGTCATTGAAGCACATGAAGCATTCAAGCAGCTATTCATATATTGTTTTTATAATGCGTCAGAAAAAGCTTCCCTTGTAAGGGGGTTATTGAATAGAGTTAGCAAAGCTGTGCTTGTTTTGGCACTCGCTATAAAAAGTCCGCAAAAAATTGCTTTAGAGTGACGTGTGACCACATGTGTTCATTACAGGGGATTCACCGGTTCATATCATTGTGTCAGAGAATAGGCTAAATCCAGGCCCAATGTCTCCTGGACGACGGAAATGGTAAGAAATCTTCTCATATTGCAATTATTGTTAACCCCCTCTTATTTAGAATTTAACACATTCTTCCCACTAACCCACTGTGGCTTTCAAGTCACGATTAATGTCTATGTCAATAGATATAAAACAAGAAAACCTGACTAGAACAAAACTGCCACAAGTCTAAATGTCTGCCAGGATAATGGAGATTTTTTGCTCAGTGTTTGTGATGGGATTGTATGGCATTATACTTGCTTTTCGTTGCCTTATGAAGCTTAAAACCTTTCCTTTGCCTTCAGGGACACACCCAGGAGGAGAGGTGGTGCACAGAGTGGAACCAGTGGTCCTGGCAGATCTGCCACAGCTGTCAGTAGCGTCAGTGCTGAACCCCAGCCTGAAGAGGTTGTTAATGAAACTTTTCCTGTAGGTAGAACTGCATGTTTCATGTCTGATTTCCTCTCAGGTGCTATTTGTAAGGCCAACCTTAGCATTAGCCGATGTTTAGCATCAAATTTTATTTCTTTACTCGGCAAGAGCTGTCGTTAGCAGTGGAGATCTTAACTCCTTTGCATCTGCTGAAGTTAGCATGCTAAGCAGTCCCAGTCCCGGCCCAGCCAGCTTGTCTCACCATTTTCAATAACAAGTCACTGTGTTTCAAGACACCCCCCCTATTCCTGGCAACAACCTGTGTTCAGCTATGAAAACTAGAACATGCTCACTTTTTAAATATTGTTTTCACAGATTTTCACTCACAATATTCTTCATCTGTCTTGCGCAGCAAAGCAAGGCTCAACTACCTCTATACTCTCACAGTTGTAGGACACTCTGTTTTAATTTTTTACTCAGCTTGGTGAATGACGTGATGCTGCAGACACTTAATCAAATATTATACATGCATGCTCTCTCTTGAAAACATCAATCAATATAAAAATTGATAGATAATCATTTGTTTTCACTCCACAGCAACTTGTGATACAGAATGCACGTGACAGGATACTGGGAGACAGATCATTACAAGAGAAGCTTGCTGAAAACATCAACAAAATCCTTGCCAAGTAAGTGCTGAGTTGGAACCCAGCATTGCCTCACTGCATCTGTATTAAGTCCATTTAAATTGATTGTCCATGATTTTATCAGTGACAAAGACTGGCGGCAGGGTAAGGTATGGTTTTACTATTTTCTTCTCTGTTTTGTCTGTAACATCAGTGAACCAACGCCTCAAACATCCAAGGCCTCTTCAACCACAATGGAGACAGACCCGTCTATAGATGAAATCCTAGGATTACAGGTGCTGAAAAAACTATCATTAAAGCAAATTCACTTTCTCTGTTCTCAGTTCCCTGTGTGCCATCATATTATTTCTTGACACATATCCTCTGACACAGGGGGAAATCCATATGAGTGACGACGCCATCCACGACATTTTGGAGCAAACGGAGTCTGACCCAGCTTTTACGGCCCTCTTTGACCTCTTTGATTACAGTAACTATGACCTTTTTTAGACTGAAATAGTTTGTTGTTTAGATTGCATGTTTCTCAATTATGTAAGAAAGCACAATGAAAAGTTATCAATTATGAATTTGCAGATAAATCCAAATTCCCTGATGGAGAACCAGGGGATGAAGATGTGAGCAGTAGTCCCGAAGAGAGTGATGCTGCTGGATCTCCATTGACGTTCAGACCCCTTCTGAGTGATGATCCAGGTATTCTTTAGATTCGATAGTGCACTCTTATATGAAGACGACACAGATCTCATCACTTGGTCTTTAATCTCACACAGTTAGAGACAGGGTTTAGACTTCAAACTTCATGTTTAGTTTAGATGTCAGAATTACTAGAACAACTAGAAGGGCATAGATAATGCATACCACCACCAAGGGCTAACGGCATATCTCTTAATGTTAATCAAAACATAACCTTCTTGGGGAAGGTAAATAATGTGGCGTTAGAGGCTTACAGGCAGCGTTTCCAACTTAAACGTCTTTCCATTTGATATCAGGATTCACTAAAGGTTATTAAGAATGCAATGGGTTTCCTAAGTTTATATGAATGTAGGTATGTCTGCAGTGAAAGTATCATCCTTAAGTCAGTCACATATTTCATTGGCTTTCTCATTGTCTCTTTTATTGTATGAGAGGAGGAGAACAGGCTTGACTAGAGTTTGCAAACTGGTCACAGTTTGACGACTACACCATAAGATATTTTTTACCCAGAGAAGTAGTATTTGTGTTAATTGCTGATCATGATTTTTATTTTTGTACTGTTTATTTTTCAGGTACTACACAGAGAGATATTAACGTTTCTGATACAAACCCTGTGACCGTGAAGACGAGAGTCGGACAAGATCGTAAGACCAGGAAGTCTGCTCCTTCCACCTTGTTAAAGAAAACGCTTCTTGCCCCCAGAGGTAAAGCCTCGAGAATTGAGGGCAGTTCAGCCAGATTGTTGGTGAGTCATGAGGAGCACCGAGGAGTCTCACCTCCTGCAAGGAAGTCGAACAGAAAAGAAAGCGCCTCGCTCTTTAATAACAGTGTTGCTGTTACACCGATGGATATTGATGAACCATTGAATACACCCCCTCCTCCTTCAGACAGCATGGCCTCTTCTGAGCCTGCCACAAAAGACAGCACCTTCACAACTGGTCTCTGTGAATCGGTTCCCTCATCAAGAGTCTCAACTACACTTGTTGCACCGTTGGTGACGTCAACCTGTAATGTGGATAAAACAGAGGAGCATAAACAAGCACAACATTCTACAGAGCAACCTACAGTCCCCTCTTTAGCTCTGGGTGATCCGCCTGATTATTTGTCTCCTGTACAAGTTGAACTCACTCCTGTGTCGACTGTTGACCTGTCTGCTATCGCAGCTTCTAGCGATGGAGGAGACACTCATCTAGGCTGTACTCACTCTGTAACATTAGAATCTGCCTCTTCCACATCTGCCTCCACAAACGCCACAGCTACAGCTGTGCCTGCCTCGCCATCAGCTTCCCCTGTTGCACCATTCAGAGCAACACCTGACTCCCCCATATGTGCCTCGGCCTCTACAACTCTCACAGCTACCCCGACCTCATCCACACCTGCCTCACCCGCATCGTTCTCCTTCTGCGCCCCAGTTGCATCAGCACCTGATCCTTCATCCACAAATGTCAACCCCCAAAGCAAGGCTGCCGCACTTTCCAGTAATATAGTTTCTTTGAACATCATCATCAGTGATAACCAGGATGTGGAGCTGGCCAACGACGCTGCCTTGAATCAGGCAATTTCCAGCATTTCTGAGGATAAGATACCCACCATCTATCTTTCCTCTCCAGCCAAGTCCCTTGGATACTCTAGCGTCCCTGGCACTCCAAATAATAACTTGGATGAGGTGGCACAAGCAGTTAGTAGTTTACAGGGCTTCGAGGCAACTGCTAGTCCTCTCACCGGTAGGGCTGTGGGATTGCTGGCATCTCCATTATCAGGGACATCGCAGGCCTATCAGAGCTACGTAATTCAACTACCCCTGGACACGACTAACCCTCCTCTCCCAGGAGCCACTGCCAGCTACATCCTTGTGACTGAACCCCCGACTGCAGACGCTCAGTCCAGACGGTTGCTACTCCCTGCTGGTGTCTCAAAGGGACAGCCATTGCCTACCAACCAGTTTGGGGCGACTACTTCAACTCATCCTCAAGGCTACTCCACTGGTAAGAAACAATGGAGTACAAGAGTGGCTCATCTTAAAAGACAAAAGTTAATCTTGGTCTCACCTTAATGAGATCAAATAAGATCCTCTCTTAGTCCCGCTATGGGGAATTTGCAGAGTTTCAGCTGCAAAGGGATATTAAAACTAGTAAAGAAGTAAACATACAAACAAAAAAAATGTACATTTAACAATTAATAAGGATCCTTGTTACTACCTGTTTATATTACGGAACCATTGATTTTTTTGTAAATATACCAAAAAAATCATTTGGATTTGCAAAAATGCCCAGTTATATGGCTGAAGGAGAAAGAAATTGCATTTTATTTTAATAAAAACATATTTTGCAAGTAGTAATACTATTTTTTATTGGCTCCAGATTATTTCCTACAGCTCATAAAATGTCCACAGGTTTAACAATGAAGCACAATCCCCCCAGATCTGCGCCAATCATTCATTGTGTAGCTGATTCTTTGTTGTTCATTGCCTTCTGTCTGTCAAGACTATTGCCATCCTCTACAATTAGTGTTAGTTAAAACATTTTTTGTTCTTTATGTGCAGGGTCAGCTCTCATCTTACCATCACCTGTTAAGCCCCTGATGCTTCCTATATCTGTAATGGGCCAGAGCTCTCGTGGGAGTGTCCAGATGGTGTCTAATCAGGTAACACAACTTTATCTTCAGTTGTATGGTCTGAGTCTATAGGTATTTTTTGGTTTTACCATTTTTAACAGAAAACGTGTTTTTGCTATGTGGCAGAGATCATATCTGTATCATGAGATCTAATGGGCAGGTTACCATGAAAGCTTCTACAGATGTTACCCAAAAGATAACCAATGATATTTTGTGAGCTTTGCTCTAACAGCATCCCCAGATCAAACTTAAATAAACAATGTGTCCAAAACAATTGCAGAATTTTTGACATTTTGTTTGAATGAAATCTACATTTTGTGCCCCTCAAATAATCTCCTTCAGAATTTGTATTTGTATTATTAATGAGCCAATGATATTTATTCTCTGAAAAAACAAACCAATTATTTCCCCACTGTGGGTGAGGCTCCATCAACAGTAAAATATATATATAAACTTCATAATTGTGTAACATGTGGACTAAAGCACAGTGTCCCTTCAGGGGGTTTCCATTGGCTTTGGAGCTTTTAGCAATGTCCAGAACAATAACACTTATCTCTGTTCTATTATCAGCTGGTTGCCATACCAAATCCAGTGTTGGTACAGCAGCCAGAAACTGTCAACCCCAAACCTTCCACAGTGGCAGTCAAAACATCCACAGTTGCTGGTAAGTTACATGCTAACTTGGAGCAGTAATCCCTGATTTAGTATATTCTTATATCCTCAGTGTTGTTCTGGGTTATGTTTTCATGTCACTGCTTTGCTGCTCTGACCATATTTCTCTGAATTGCAGGCACTGAGGAAACTGTGGTTGGTAAAGTAATTCAACCTGCTTCAGCTGAAAATACAAGCCAGCAGGATGCAGCAAAGAGTTCCAGTTATCGTAGAATTTTATTTTTTGACTCTTCTGCCGGAGTTCAACTACAAACTCCTGAAACCACAAAAACCAACTCACCTGCAGCCCCAAATACATCTACACCACGATCTGTCAGGCAACCTGGGAAAGTTAAAACACAACTAGCCCCTCAAATACGGCCTGCTATCTTAAGTGGCAACAAGCCCAAGAGGAGAATAGAGATTACCAGATGCTCATCAGATTCCCAGAATGTAGGAGGGTTAGTGAAGGAGGCAGAGAATTCCAGGCCTCAACAACAGCACCATAAAGGTCCTGTTAAAAATAACTCTCGCAAACAAGATCATAAGATCAACAACCCAGAGACTCGAAGTGCAAGTGCCAGCAGGGTGGGTTCTTCACAGCCTGAGGCTTTGAAAAAGTTAGAATCACAAAGAAGATCCAAATCTACTGACAAGAAACACACTAATGATGATGGAGAAGCAAAAGCTCATAATTCACAGAGGTCAAAGATGTCTTCTCACACTGCAACGAAATCAGGGAGTAGAAAGGATAAAGAGGAAAGCAACACGAAAGAACCTGCAGAAAAGGCTCCTGCCAAATCGCGAGAGGGCCGCACAGAAAAGAGGAATCCTTCTCAGGAAACGCCAAATGTGACATCCAACAAGGAAAATGAAATTAAGGGGCGTGTGCAAGAGCAGCAACAGCAGTCTACATCGGCATCCTCAGCATCAAGCGACCTCAACCCTCCAGCTGTCACTCAACCAGAATCTAATCCCCAGTCCAAGGCTACAAAAGCCCAGTCAAAGTCCTGCTCTCTGGCTAAACAGGCAGCTGAGATGCTGCAGGACATCCAGGAGCTAAACTCTCCTTCCACCCCAGCCAAGAGGCCTGGAGCAAGTGCCTCAGATATAAGCCTACCCAGTACCCCTGGGACCGGCTGTAACCAGGTGGAGTCCACCTTCCGTCACAGGACTCCTTCCAGACAGAAAAGGGGTAACGACGGAGAAGGGCCTCAGAAGCGTCTCTTGCCCCCCAACACCCCGGATGTCCCCACCTGCAGCCCCGCTAGTGAGGCTGGCAGTGAAAGCAGCATTAACATGGCCGCTCACACACTCATGATTCTTTCGCGGGCTGCCATCGCTAGAACAGGCACTCCCCTGAAGGACAGTTTGCGTCAGGATGGAGTTGGAGAAAAGTCACCCACAAGCTCAAAGATCTCTAAAAAACGCAAACAGTCTTCTCCCACAGCCGGCACACCGGCCAAGAAAGAGTCCAAACGATCGCCAGGCATAAAGAATGACCGGGTAGGCATAGTGCTAGTACATCTTAGTCTATATAATGATATATATATAACTATATATCCTAAGAATTATGGCTCATGTATTAATTGTCATTCAGTTGAATAATTGATTGATTCTCTCAGATCAATTAAAATGTCATGCTGATGTAGGTGTAATTATAAGCAGACAGTAACTAAAACTCCAACAACCCTAAAGGATGAGCCAGAATGCGCTTGCTCTCTTTAATGACAATATGCCCTGTCTGGCAGGACAGTACATACTGATGGAAGTTAAGTTTAGTCTTTCAGCTTTGACCTGCGCCTGACTAGAGGAGTTTGATCACACAGTACAGAGGAGAAACACTTTTAAAGATATGCAGGTTAGGTGCACAGCAATCTAAATTCCCTGAAGGTTTGAATGTGTCTGTCCATCCTGTCCCCCCTGTATGTCCAGTGTGTCCTCCATCACCCTGAGCAGGATTAACAGATAAGGATTAAAGTAACGACATGGCCATTACTCTGTTGCCACCATCAGGCCAATCTTTATAATTTTTTAGACCTACTCATTAAAAACAAATCCGAACTAAATAGACTCCTTATTTTTATCAATTCAGCCACATGGAGCTGGAAGCATGTTGTTCGGCCTGTTGATGAGGCACCTGTTTAGACGACACCCTCTGTTACAGTTGGGGTCCTTGCATATTTTTGTGTCGGGCTGAAAAGTTTGGGAACTCCATTGATAAACAGCCAATGATACATATTTGTATTAATGTAATTCTGACTTTTGCTTTAAATCTGCAGGAGAAAAAGAGAGTCGTCGATTGCTTTCCCCAAGACTTGGATGTGGATAAGTTCCTGTCATCCCTCCACTATGATGAGTGAAATCCGACACACCAACGAGGAAGGACTGCCCTTTTCACTACCTGCTTAGGTTACTACCCAGGAATAGAACAAGCCATCAGCTAAAATAGGGCCTCTGGTTCTTATTAGTAACCTTGCCCGAGACCTTATAAGCTGCAATGCCGCCTGCTGCCAATGAGGAACTTTGATTCTGCTGGCTAGTGTCCAGTGCGGGCAATCGACATAACATCCTGTTAAATGCAGCAAGGCAACCACGGCACGGTGCACTGAACTGTTTATCCTCATGTTCGCCTCATGTTTTAATCACCTTTTTCATTTACTACATCAGAACAATTACACATTTGTCTGTGGGCACTTTGCCATAAATGATGCTGGTTGCTTAAAATTAGTGATTTAAAACATTCCCTTGGTCAATATTTGACTCTAGCTGTGTATATATGTGAAACATTTTCGGGAATATGTCGCTTCCTTTTATTTGAATAAAACTGAAGAAAAAGTGTTCATTATCAGAAATGTTTGACTAACTGAAGAATAATGTTTTAAATGTATATATTTTTTTCTTGCATACACAAGTATTGTATTCCTTTTTTGTTTGTTTGTAGAATCAGACGCATACTTTGTGAAAATGCAACTGTGCATCTTTGCACATTCAGGCTTAGATAGAACTAAGATATGGCCTTGTGTGTTTTTCCTCTGTGTAAACTTGCTGGACCTGTTCAAAAGTAAATCTTAGGATGGAAGCACTGAAACTCCAGAGAGGTTGTGTAACATGTCATGTGCTTGGCAAAAGTTTGTGAATGTTGTGAAGCCAATAGGTCACATGAGGAATGGAATAGCACCTGAGAATTGGGGAATAAATGGTCACATTTATTAAATAAGTTGTTGCTCACTGTCTCCATATCACACTTGGCAGCTTTTTTCTGTGAGGTAAAGTGTTTTTTTTGTGACTAATGTTTGTGAGATCTTCCAAGCATGCACTCTTGATATGTTGACACCTCTGACCCATGACACATGATGGACATGAAAGGGCACACTGGGACAGAGCAACAATTCTAAAAACATTAGCTGAAGCAGTTTCAACGTAATATAACTTTGCTTTCAACACTTTTTAAAATATTTTTAATGTATATGGGTCACGAGTAAATCCCCTGAAAGGTAAAGCAAGGTAGTGTTGCAATAGTTTCTATTGGAAAATCTGGCAACATCCGATTGGCCCACAATCTGCAGTTTACGGAAATACGTCTTTATTGAATTTTCAAAATAAATGTATTGATAAGTTAATAAGCACATAACGGTAAATATGCACTTTGTAAAGTTTGCGTTTGTTTAAAGTTTCTTTACAGCTGTATATGTCTCCTTGTAAAGCTAATAGCAAACCCTCTTGTGTACACATTCCTTCATAACTGAACCGCTATACAGTTGTACTTTGACACGTCCCGCGTCTATTTCCGGGTGAGGAGGACAGGAAAGAGGTACGGCTGTCATTTCATTTTTTTACAAACAACGTTCTTTTAGCCTCTTTATCGTGTATTTTTTCTCATGTTTCTGTCGGTGCAGCGGTAAGAAACAGTTCCACACTGCTCTCCGGAAGAAAGACGTCCCGCTGCTGATTGTATCGGCCTTAATTTCACATGGGGGCCGCCGACGTGCCTAGCTTAGCACTTAGCACGTTGGCTAGCCGGTTAGCATGTGGAGGATGATGTGCTCGCGTTTGGCATCATATCTTGTGACAGGCTCACCGTCACGACGGCTGCTATTTCCGGTAGCTGTGGACATTTCTGCCGTAAGATGCTGTGATATGAATCACCCATTCACCGCCCGGCTTTATGAGATATTTCCCCTACGGAAACCAAGCGTATAACTCAGTGAGCCGGTGTGTTAATAACGCTGTGTAGCTTCAAACAAGCAGGGGAGAGGACGCTGCTAATCCGCACACAGTCACGCTGTTGTCCTTCTGTCTCTGTTGTCCCAGACTGTCCCAGACTGTCCTAGATCTGCCACCACCGTGATCGACATGGCAGCTAATGGAGCGAGCTGTGAACAGCCGCAGAAACGTGCAGCAGCCAAAAACAAACAGAATGGCAAGTCCGCAGGTCAGTGTCCAGCGAAACCTCAATTCACCATTCACCCCTGAGAAGTTCATGTTGTGTAATCCCTCTAAATGTCAACACATGGTTTGAGCAAGTCATAAAAACTCTGAGGCTGAGTCATTTCCACTGTTGCTTACTCTCAGTTTCCAATGGACTGAGCTTATAGAGAGGGAGACAACTTGTTGAAGTTATTTGTATCATGTATTTAGCATTGCCATCTCAACAGGATGCAGTGATCGATGAGGTTCCAGGTGCTTCAGTGTGTGGGGCTGATTGTGTTTCTGTTTGTGATCCAGACTCGTCAGTAAGGAACAGGAGACAGAGAGACAAAGAGGAGCGTCTGTCTCTGGTGTTATGGAGGAGGCCTGTCACCTCGCTACACTACTTCCTCCTGGAGACCCTCGTCAAGCTAAAGGAGTGGACGCTTGAGTAAGAAGTAGAACCGGTTTCTCTAGAGAGCCTTTGTCACGGCTAAAATGATTACATAACAATATTGATAATGATAATCCCATGTCCCTGAGAAGCTGGAATCATATAGTTTATAGTTAGTAAAACTTTACACTGTAGAAACATCAACTGCATTTACATTTATTTGGAAACTACTTATTCAAACCTACAAGGTCATTGGTGATTAAAGCCCTTCCGACAAAATTCAACAGAGATAATAACACATTGTTTCAGTGTTGTGCTTGTTTCAAGGTTGACATGTTGTTTTCTTCTCTTATTGTTCAGGCTTTGGCATCGACGAGGCACAGTGCTGTTTTTTCTGGTCTTATGTTCTCTTTTCTCCATTTTGTACTCCACTGAGGGAACACACCAACAAGTAAGGCTTGAGTGATTTGTGTTTTTTTTCTTCTTTTGTGTTGTTAATAATCAACAGCATTGCTGCATCACCAACCTGTTTAAAGGTTAATGATAAGACGCTATTAACCCACCTAAGACCGTCACCAGAAGAAAGTTAATGTGTGGAGATGATGAGGTCTGCCCTGTTGTCAAGTAACCCTTGATCACACAGGCTGTTGGCTCAATGTTTAGTTTACAAATTCCTCCGTGCAGTTATCAGTCACTTTAACTTAAAATCGTTATAAGATACCACAAATAATTAAAAGTATGGAAGACAATTGTCGAAGACACTTTACATTGGCTACCAAACAGAGAAGGAAAATAACGGCAAATAACTAGTAATATGACAATTTTGAAAATGTCCCTAAATCGTTCCCCTTAAAACCAGTTGTAAAAATAATCAGAGTTTATTCACCATTCCCTTCATTATATTTGGTTTATTTACTTATTTTCTTTCACTTTAGTATGTTCAGTACATGGAGAAGAAGTTTCTATGGTGTGCCTACTGGGTAGGCCTTGGGATCCTGTCCTCGGTCGGCCTTGGGACTGGCCTGCACACCTTCCTTCTCTATCTGGTAAGAAACCACTAACAGTTTGGAAGTATGTACAAACAAAATGTCCTTAAATGAGATAAAACGTCTACTTTTGAAACAGCATTCTTCTTTATTTCTTTAGTGAATGGCATATGTGGCACAAAAAGTAGCAGGTATTGTCTAAAAGCAATGTAAGTAATTCAGTTGCACATCAGCACACATAATAGTGGAGCCATACAAAACAGACACAATAATACATGTACTTTTCTACATTAGGATGTCCTGTATATCGAAAATATGCAGGTTGGTAAATTGGTAATTTATACCACAAACTATTAACTTCTGGCTACAAGTATAACTGAAAACTCTTTTTGCAAAGGTCATGTGTGTCTTGTCCTGTAGTTGCCAGATGATGGCGTTATACTCCATATTCATTGTCTTTGACTTCTACAAACTCACTCCACTTTTCCACATCTGTCCAATTGTCATCTCCCTTGACAGTCAGTCACAGAATGACTGTATGACTGAGTAATTGAAATATGTGTCATTTGTGCTAGCTGTGGTTAAAAAGGAGAATTTATCAAATTGAAAGCAAGGCAGGAATCATCCACTTCAGGCTGATGATGTGGCTTCTCTTCTGTTGCACAGAACTCACACAGATGTGGGAAGGCTGAGTCAGCTGTTTCCATTATAATTGAATAATCGGAAAAGATGTTCCTGTTTTTTTTTTTTTTTTTCAGAGTTTGTGTATAATCTCTCCTTTTATACTTTTCTGCTCACCATATGTTTGCTTGCGTGGTTCCTAGTAGTTTTTGTTCTTCTTTGGAAAGTGAGTCCAACAATGATGAAATAGAGGAAGTGGCTAACACTAACATTTATTGTGTGTACTCTTGAGTGTCTACAGTAAAATTAGCCTTTAATTGTAAATATTTTTTTTATAAAAATAGCGAAGATGGAATAAAAGATTTCTTGAAATATTTATCTTTGCTGTAGGCACCCTGTGTCATGTTATAAAAGAAAGTTTTTCAAATTCATTAAAAAGAGGTTGTGAATGTAGGCTCTTTTACTATTGGTGTAGCTTTTCTCCTGGTCTGTATAGTGTACAGCTCCACCAGTTGTGTTTCTTATCATCCTGCTAGCTATATTAATTATTTGCGTTCAGCAGTTACCAGTGTTAACTTTTTGCAATGAGGGCTATACTCATGTTTTTGCCTTTGGAGGTGGCATTACACTATTAACTGAGCAAACAATCAACCAATCAGTCGGTAGCAAGTTTAAAGGTTTACAGTTGTGGGCTGTACAGATTTATGCAAAACTTGGTGGAAGCATTGGACATGGACCAAAAAAGAGAACACATAAAAGTTTGGCACGTATTTGGAAATAGGAGAGCATGAAGGAATTGATATTTTTCTTTAACTTAGCAAGATATGGAATTTTCATCAATACTCCAGGGAACAATAAATGGATCTTGATAGGAAAAGAATCAGGTATATTCAGGGGACTCATATCTATGAGGGTGTGCAATTTGATGTGGCTTCTTTGATTTTAAGGGGACTAGGCTAGTACCATTCTCATTTGTGACTGTGTACATCCCTATTGGTTGCACCCAGAGAACCATGCACAGCATTCCCTAAATTCCTGTGACCCTCTCTAATTTTTCCACAAAAAAGTCAAAGCATCACTGACCACATGATGTAAGGCCCCCTGCTCATTAGGAGACTATGCTGTTCCTAGCTCACCAGATCTTAGTTCAGGTCCACTGTGCTGATGCTCCTATGACTGCTGCCTACTCAATGTTGATGTCAGCCATGGAAAGGAAACTCCCAGATTTAACGTTGAAGGAAAAACCCGACATTGAAACAACAGAGATACACTGTGAATCTACCTCAAGCCTGGAGAATTAATAGTTAGCCCCCACAGAGAGGGTGAGATCATTCTGTTCATGGGAAAGGGGATTCACGCACCACCAGTATTATCTTATGATTCATCTTGATGCTTTGGAGTTCACTGCTTTGCCTCTATGTGTTGATTTAAAGTCTAAATATTGTGGTTAAAGGAAACATGCCAAGATATTATTGCTTTTACTGATTCATTTTTCCTTCTGATCATATCACCAACAATTTAGACCATATTTCAATATTACCACATAAATGACTAATCACTGGTTCAGTCCACCAGTTGGCCGGTCTCTCCCCGGTCTGTTCATCTGAACAACACCTGTCCAGTCTTGGACTGGTGTTGTGCTGTTCATGCTGCGAACGGGATGGACTAAAAGGATCCTGCGATCCTTCCTCTTGCGTAACCATCCCAATAATCTGAACATCTTTTTAGATGAGTTACCTTTTTGAAGATGACGAGTTAGCATCTCATTATTATAACTCACTATCTCATATTGTCAACTCACTATCTCTTTTAATGTCATAATTAAGATTTTTTTGAATCTCATAATTTTGACTTTGCATTTATCTTTATTGCTTTCACTGCGGGAAAAAACGGGAAACCACAGGAAGAAAACAAATTCAGAATGTTGTTGGTCCCATCCAGCAATTTTCTATTATGGGATGTAATGAAATTTGCAGCTTCAATGGTAAATTTGATGGCTACATTGTGAAATCCACTTGCTAAATGTTTACTGAGCTAAGTGGTTTATTCAGTATCAGTCATCTTCCGGTATGTGAAGATTTCTACTCTGGTAGCGTTGGCAAACAAAGAGGTTGAAAGCAGGAGGCCAAAGCATCACCTGTCAGATCAGTGTATCAGAATCTGGTTACAAACTGACTCACTACTTCTTAACACTGACTTGTTGTGTCATGAATGAAAAAGTCTCTTTAGCGAAGTCCTGTTTGGTTAGAAAGAGACTTTGTTGTGTAAATATAGAAGCTGTCTGTGTGCACACACTCGGAGCAGGGTGGAGAGTTTCAGGGGGAGGCATTAGCAGTCAGCGCACACTCATGGTGTGCTGTCCATCTACTGTCTGTGTTGTCTCTATTACCTTGAAGACACATAATGGAATAACTGTGTTGTAGTTACAGGTGGGCCAACTGTTGTTGGGGCCAGGTGGCTCAGCTTAACCAGATGCCTTCTCACTGATAAATGATGAAATGCCTACCTGTCATTGAGACTGTGACTCAGCTCCTGTTGGTGTGTGTCCGTACCTGTAGACGGACACAAAGGAGCCGTGTTTAATCATGCAACAGCAGCAGGGTGATTTTAACTGGCAGTATTTAAACAGTTTTTTAAAGGTCCCGCTGTTGCTTAGTAAATTTAAGGTGTATAGACGCAACACTGATAATTACAATGATCCAAACACTCCCCGACTGTTGCAGTGCATCCTGCTGCTTAATTTCATTCAATTTTTCCACGTTTACAGCCACATGTCCAAGTGTCTCATGACAAACGATAGACAAAATGGATGTCTTTACATATTTTAGGTCCCAATTATTCATTATGTTGATGAAAGCATCCTTTTTTCTCTGCATTAGGGTCCTCACATAGCATCAGTAACCCTGGCTGCATACGAGTGCGGCTCCATAGACTTCCCAGAGCCTCCATACCCAGACCAGATTGTCTGTCCCCAAGGTGGAGTGATGGACAGCAGCATAACTCTCTTCTCAATCATGTCTAAGGTCCGCCTGGAGGCCTGCATGTGGGTAAGTATTAGGTTGAATACAGAGACAATACAGCGAATCTGACTCAACACGTAAATATGAATCCAGCCAGCTCATGTGCCTGCAGGGTACAATAAGTAATTTTTGAGCTTCAAGTCAGTCTATAAAATGCAAAAAGTTGGTGGCATGGATAGTTACCTATGTCTGAATGTGAAAAATATAATATAAATGTATCGTTTTCAATTGTTTGGATTCAGGGTGCAGGTACTGCCATCGGAGAGCTGCCTCCATATTTCATGGCCCGAGCGGCTCGTCAGTCGGGAGCTGATCCAGATGATGAAGACTACGAGGAGTTTGAGGAGATGCTTGAGCAGGCTCCGGGTTCTCAGGTCAGAGTTGCATATGTATAATATCTGTATTTTAGCAGGTCATTAACACAGGCACAAAAATACTATGAATATTTTACAAAAAGATTTAGGAAGCATTTCCCACTCTCAGATTTTCCTCATTTGATTTGAATTAATTTAAGATGCATAATTTTCACATAATTTTCATATTAAGAAAGGTGGCCCAGCTGAACGAACATTCTGTCTTCTATTAAAAACACCCCATCCCTTTGTTTAGTGCCCAGTTGTTGCCCATCAACTTAATATGATATGAGCTTATCTAATTGGGTTTTATCTTCATAATGCACAACTGACCATTGGGCCACTGCCCACTGATTGGTCCGAAAGTTCCATGTGACTTCAGTGAAGCCACTCCCACCTTACACTTCCAGTAAATTTGTCTGTTCGTGGGTGAGTCACCCGGAGCACTGTTCCCCCTTTAATCATTCCTCAGGCTTCGCCCGCTCTCCCTCCCTCACTCCCTCCCTCATGTGTCTCTATTCACTGGCCTCTAATTTGAATGACAGACAGTTCTGTCAGTAACTGAGCTCACATGACTGGAGACTGCTGAGATCAGATGCTGAGTCAGCAGAAGAAAAAACAGCTAAGTTGTGAACAATGTCTTCATCACCTAGTGTCACTTCACTGGTTCTCAGCTGCGGAAGCCAACCTCGCATCACATGTCTGTCATTTATCCTCAGAGGTCAGAGATCAGAAGCACTTTTACTAAGCACTTCCAATAAACTCGTGGAAATGACACAAAATAAATATATATTTTTATCACTTTATGTCATGTGTTGGTCATTTGATCAACAATAAAAAAAAACTTGATTAGCATAAGAAAAATGTTTGGCGAAAGTTGTGAGTGTAGGAAAAAAGAGCATTTACTTAATGTCTAGTTTTATTTAGTAACATTCTTACAATGATAATCAATAAAATATAGCAATTAAGTTAAATGGGAAACATTAAGACAAACATGAACAAAATCAGGGAAAGAGAAGAAAAGAGAATTCTTAATGAGAATAAATATATGCATCACAGATATTATAATTATATTATTATTAAAATAAAAGTACTTAAATTAGCAAAATTGTGGTGGGTTTGAAAATGCACATGAATTTCATAATTTAGTCATTCCTTACAAAATCTTCTTTGAGATTTTTAAAGCATTTGTTTGTCTGCCTCTTAATCTCCCTCCTGCATTTACTGTGAGCTCTCTCTTGTAACCACAGACGTTTCACCCCCACAGTGTTGGAGATTGGATCAAAAGATCCTCTGCACTTTTGTACAACACATGTTTTAGTTAAAACGTCATCAAACCCCAAAAAATCTTAGAGTGCTCAAAAATAACAGGTATTTTACCACAGTGCTCTCAGTAAAGCTCATTTTCTATGTAATAACATTGCAGACAACACCACTGTTTATTTAAAGACCACGCATCAACGAGAAGCACGTGCAAAAAAGAAAATGGTGATTATGTGTTCAGAGATCTCCATGTGTATACACATGTTGTGATGCAGTGGACTGTAACAGTATTGAAAGCTGTCGTCAAGATTAAAAACCTAATTGTCCAAAATTGCTGGTATTAATAGAAAAGAATACAATGCATTAAGTGACAAGATGCAATTCCTCGCCTGGAGACAATTTCAGAAAAATATAAAATACTGTACAGTCACAGCTCAATAAGTCCTTAAGTTCCTCCTTTGTTGCTATTGAGCTCCATAATGTGAAGTGTAAGCTACACAGCAGATACCTGGCCGATTTAATATGGGAAAATTATCACATCCAGTCATGTCCAGCTGCAATATTGTGTTTAAATTAGTTTGATGTTCTTTTTTTTATTTCAGGATTTTGTCACAAGAGCAAAACTGGGGGTCCAGCACATGGTGCAGAAAGTGGGATTCTTTGGGATCTTGGCTTGTGCCTCAGTAAGTAACAATACAAAAAATGTTTTTATGAAAACACTTTTTGATAATCTCTGGCTGTGTAAAGAAGATGATTGACTTAGATTGACTGATGTGTGTGTTTCAGATCCCTAATCCTCTGTTCGACCTGGCTGGAATAACCTGCGGCCATTTCCTGGTTCCTTTCTGGACCTTCTTTGGAGCCACTCTAATCGGGAAAGCCATCATCAAGATGCATATACAGGTCAGCAGTTCTACAAAAAAACTATACAAACTCAACAAAATAGGCAAAAACATTTTTTCATTTAAACCATGTGGGCACATACCTGCAGCATCTAGGCTTTGAATATTACTAATCCTTTCTTTCAATTCATCGCAATTCTTTGTCAACAATGTAATGGTGCATTTCAAAATGACCCACTCTCTCAGAAAAAGGCTATGCCGTGCTGCCTGACTCATTTTAAACAATCACCGCAACCTCAAAACGTGTGGGAGAGATGAAAACTAGTGCTTAGATCGTGACTCGGTGGCTGTGAGAAAGTCCTAATGTGTCCTCTGGTTAAGTCTGTTTGCCTTTGTTCCTCTGGGGATTCCTTCGTCGTCTTTGAGAAGCATCCAAACCATCTGAAGATGGCTCCAGATGAAACGAGGGACGCTTTTAAAAAGTCTTTAACAAGAGCTGGTATTTTTTTCCTTTTTAAATGAAGTAGATCAAAAAGACTTTTCAATCATGGAGTATATTGTTGAGTCTGCTCCACCGGTGACTAATGTAAGCCTTTACTAAAAGAAGCTGTCGGAGTCTGGGTGAGTCGTCGAGTGTCTTAACAAACTGAACCAATGCTTCTCTTAGTGGTACCAGCTCGTGATCTCACTCCAAGACCCTTCAGATAAAGCTGTGGCGCAGTGGGGGGTTATGAAGGCTGTAGAGTGAGAACGTAGACTTCAGAAAAGGAAATGGAGCAGACAGCAACAGGCTGCAGGGGGGGTGACTTTTTTTCCTTTCTTTGTACCTTAAACCCCTTGGACATCACGTGTCATATCCTGTCTGATTTCGTCCAGGGGGTTATGTGTCATGCTGTTTAAAGCAGATCAGATTCAGGACCGGAGGAGGAGAATATTGTGGTTTTGCGCCCCCCCCCGATTCGGCTCTTTGCAAACCACACAAAGCCCCTCGCAGCCCAAAATGTAGCTCTTGTTCTGCCAGGTTTGATTTTTGTAATTAGTGTGTCTGCAGACACTGGCCGATGTGGCCTCTCACAGCTGCGCCGCTAAAATTAAGAATCAAAATGTCTACATATTAATCTGTCCGTCATGTGTTTCTGAAAGACATGCTGTTGTTCTGTTAACTTTTTTAAACTTTTGTTCAGATGTCTTTTTTTCTTTATTTTAAGATGCATCTTGTTTATACAGATACACATCGGAGTATTAAGGCCACTTCAAAGGGGAGGAAATGATTTTGAGAATGAAGTTGTAATTTTATGGGAAAAGTCATAAATTTACAAGAATAGAGTTGTAATATTGCAAGTAAAAGTTGTACATTTTAAGTATGTGTGCTTAAGAAAGGTGTTGCAAAAATTGAGTGAGAACATTGCCTCTTTAGTGGAGGAGAAAATGTTTGGTAATGGGCGACTGCTAGGCTTTTGTTGATTACCTTTGTTATACTAAAAGGCATTTGTTCCTCAAGAAGCAGTGAAATTGGTTTTCAAGATTTTGGATTGAGGAGTGAGGATTCTTTTCCTTGTTAAATTACAACCTTTTTGATAAATATAATGTCTTTACTCTAGATCTCTGCAATTTTCCCTTTTTAAGTGGCCCTATTATTCAGTCATGGTCCAGAAAGTAGTGAGTTATTAAAGCATCTCAATCTCTCTTTTTTTCTACAGAAACTATTTGTTATCATCACCTTCAGCAGGCACATAGTGGAGCAAATGGTGTCCCTGATTGGGTAAGTGTTGGTCTCCCCCTGGTTTGTGGTTGACGGAGCACTTGTAAACATTTACAGACTCATTTTGGACGACTGATTGGATATCCTGTATGAAAAGATGCTTCATAGCAGGGGTGTGCGTGCAAAGCATTTTTGCATTGTCTGTCCACAAAAAGGTAGAGTAACGTAAACCATCTCTGCAGCTTTGGTGGTCGGACGTGTGAGGTCCCATCCGAACATGTCGATCTGACTCACTGAGAGAAATCCCCCAGCAAGGCAGGGAATCACAATCATGGACAATTTATAAAAAATTTAAAAACATTCAGTGGTTGATTAAGGGTTGTCAGATGTAGCTCATTTACAGGAATTAGAAGTAAAACACTTTCTGCTGAAGATTATATCAGGTAAAATTAGCTTTTCTAAAAAACACACACTAACTTATATTTATTTATTCACACAACCAACAATGACTTTTTTCATGAATGGGATTCCTCGTCTACATCATAGGAGCTGCTTAGGTTTCTGTTAATCTACAGACTGTCGTGTGTTAACTTACATGTCTGTGATGTCCCAAGTATTTAAATCTGAATCAGTTTCTCTCCCTGAGTCTTTCCCATGAAAATCAAATGCCTCTCTGTGACTCGCCATGATGAGTGCTGATGGTGCTTCATTGCTGATACAGGATGTTTTCGTAGCAATTACTTGGGTTTGTGTGTGTGTGTTTTGTATACTTGAAGTGGGAGAGATAACAAGAATGAGTCAGTCAAAAACAGTTCGATTTACTTGAAATCCGCAATTACCCAGTCCCCTTTTTAGTGCTCGTTTAGTAAATTGTCTCTTTTTCATTTTGCTATGTCTAGTCAGGTCTAGATAACATGTTTATGACCTAACTGGGGACAGAGTTGAATTTAAACAGTGCAAAAGCCTAGTGAGTTTGTGTGTGTGTGTGTGTGTGTGTGTGTGTACAGCCTGCAATATATTTTTATTTTCATGGTAATGATAAGTTTGGAGTTAGAGATTCTGTTTAAACTGTTCTGCTCCTGACCAAATGGTAAAACTGCAACACCAATGCCTCTCTATGATATAAATTGATAAAATGGCAACCATTATGATTGCCTCCCCCCCGCAAACCCCAACCTCAACCCCCTCCACCTGGTGAGACGATCCACACTGCCTAATAAGGACATGAGCACACCCTGATTGGCTGTCTTTCCACCCAGAAGGCAGCAATAGTGGTAAAGGTGATGACATCATGGCGACTCACTTCCCGATTGAAGGGGCTGACACAGGCGCCTATAGAGAGCAGAACAGTATAAAAGGAGGATTGAGGAGTTGCTGGTTCATTCCTCCCTGCTCCTGCTCAACAGGAACAAGTAGAGGAGGTGGAGGATCAACACTAGGCCCACATGTAGGAGGTGTCCTGCAGCAGCTCCTACAGGGATGCTGGTGGCTCAGTGAGGGCTGTTGATAGAGTTCAGGGAACCAATGAGGCTCTTCTAGGGAATGATTTTTCTGTGTGAGGCTTCAGTTTTGGAGACGTCAAGGTGCTTTTAAGGGTAAGTGACTTACTGTTCTTCCTCCCTCTTTTCTTGTGTGTGTTTCCTGTGTGGATGTTTGCGGGGATGCGACATCAGGTCTGTGCCTAAAGTAGGACCAGCTCTCCAGAAGCCCTTCAGCCAGTACCTGGATGCCCAGAGGAACAAGCTGCACCATGATGGAGGAAGTGCACCAGCGGTAAGAGCAAAGTCCAATATATATATTGATGTATATACATATGATGTTTAGTGTTTGTCATTCTCTGCTCATAAAGAGTTTAAATCCAAAACTAGGAGTCTTAACTTAACAGAAACAATGATGTGACCTTTTTATTGTGATAGGTATCAATATTCATTTATAATATTTTTTTAGATAAGATTATCCTTTATTTGTTTATTTATGTATTCCTTTTTCTATGTTAATATTAAATAGCCATATCGCCCAGCACTGATTTCCACTATTTTCTACAAGGCCATGCAGAACTTGAATAACAAGAGTGAGGAAGTTTTTGTAACTAGTCTGTGAGGCAGATACTGAACTTTCAAAAGTCTTATTTATTATCACATAAAATGCTTGTTTTCACTGGTAAGCAACAGTAATATTATATATGATATATAATTAATATTAGTATATAATAGAGCTTTTAACAATTCTCAGGGACACTTGACAAAAGAGGGCAAATAAAAGCAAATAACTGTAATTTCAGTTGTATAGTCCATATTGACTTCAGTTTCACTCATGGGGCATAAAAATCTGTAAAAGGTGTGATGCCCCCTTTCCCTAAAAAAACTACCAAAAAAAACATGGCAAAAATAAAATAAACATCATTATCACACATTAAAATGTAAAACTATAGAATTTCAACTCTAGAAAATTACATTTCTTCCCTATGATATCTTGTTAAATGTCAAACAACAACTTCTAGTGTTAACTTTGTCTTTTTAGCCACAGAAAAAAAAGCATTTCCAGTGTTATAAACCCTGGACGTATATATTTCAATGACTTTTTCTATGATCTACTGTCATAAAAGCCCGATGCCAACAAAATTCACCTTGTTATAGTTTTACAGGATTACTGTTGCTTTGCTTACTATCTGTACTACTCCATTGTGCTTTTAGTAATGGTAATTTACTCCCTGATTTTCTGCAGGATGAGAACTGGTTGTCGTGGGTGTTTGAGAAAGTGGTGCTGGTCATGGTCTGCTACTTTGTCATCTCCATCGTCAACTCCATGGCTCAGAGCTACGCCAAGAGGCTGCAGACGCGGAGGAACTCGGAGGAGAAAACCAAGTGATGACGAGGACAAAAGCAGTTCAGACATCCCAGTGACTGTGTTTCTGCTGCTGAGAGCCCTGCGCTCAGACCCAGCCACTCACAACTTAACAACAAACCTCACCCTCATCCATTCTCAAAGAGGCTGAATGCTCGAGAGAGGAAAAAAAGAAAGAAAGAATGAAATCCAGGCTCTGTTGGTTTTGGTGTGTTTGAGGATGTATGCTACTGTTAACTGTTTGTCCCTCCTTCAGGTTTTGTAGTTCTTCCCTTCATCTCACTGTCTGTGTAGTGCGATCGGTCCCGCTGTTGATCTTAACATATTACTTTAACATTAAATTAACCCTTTCATTGACCTCAGAAGTGAAGCAGCGGTGTGGTGGTGGCTGCTGTGCTCGGGCGGTGCCCATCAGATGCTATGCCTTATGCAAGTCGGGGGGGTTTGGCTTCCCTCGAACCTAGTTCTTTACTTATAGACTTGATTGTTATTTAATTTTGTAACATGTATGTATGGATGTATCTCGATTCATTTGTACAGTGCTGCCAAGATAACTGCGATGGAGGGTCTCTTGTTTTTTGTTTCAGGGTTTAATTTTCCTTATGTTTTTTGTCCTGTTCGACAGTTAGAACATTTTTTGTTTCTGGAGTTGTCATTTTAAAATGGAAAAAAAAAAGCAATATCAAGATAAAAAAAGACCGGTGGGTTCTGATGGTTTGCACACAGTGTAAATATCTTACTATCTTTTGGACCGTATGCGCAGATGTCTTTCTATTCCAACGGTCTGTGTGGACGTGAATCAACTTGAACCAAAAAGGTGATATCATTTGTAAAGTGACATTGTGCTCTCGACTAACTAGTCCCATTTCTACTCTGTACATTTAGGTTGGATCAGATCATATATATAAAAACATGCAAGTCATGGCACTTGTTTCCAAGTCTGAGTCTGTCGTTCTTTGAGTTCTCCTGGTGGATGAGACCAACTTTGAAATGTTGAAAAGTTTAAGAAATTACTGTTATGAAAGAGCTAATGCATAATTCTCTCTTGGACCTGTTCATCTGAAAGGTAAGTGAAAAGCTTGGCCCTCATAACTTTCAATTTGAAAATGTTTAAGTAATTCGTGGATGAAGAATTGCATCATGTCCTAAGTACTTTGAGTCCATTCTACCAACCGGCCTCCCACATTCTACGTATGTTGGTCATAAGTGCTGACTGCAATATACTCTGTAGATTAATGTCCATCTCCATCGTGTGGAGAACATCCCCTTCCATACACTCAGTGGTGAGATCCATCCCGTCAGCTAGCTTATCAGACTGGTGTTGGCTGTTGTATAACCGTGGCAACACTAGTTTGTAAGCTGGCTGAAGCTGTGGCCCTTCAACATTTCCTGGTGATGTTCTGCTCATGTCGACTGTTCCAGGTTCAGACTTCAGCGGCTCCATGTCGGGACTTAAATGACGTTCGTATGACATTTTATGCTGATCGTTGCAATTCTGGAAATAATGTTAAATTATTGAAGAATAAAGAATTAATAAAAGTATGTTAACTGTCAACCCTGTCCTTTTTCTATGTGAAGTGCTGCTATCCCGTATAACCGCTGCTTTCAAGTGTTCAAACTACAATAAGCCTCAGTTGATCTCCACACAAGGTCCAGTTAGTTTGATCACACCATATGACCTTCATCTGCTGATGTCACGTAATATAGATAGATGGTGAAAGCTTTTCTTATCCAGAGATGTGAAGTAACTTAATACATATACTCAAGTGATTCTTATGAGATACCTGAACTAAACCTGAGCTTTAAGCAACTTTAAAGACTAAATATTTTATATTGCACATCTCCATTTGTATTTTTAATAGAACTTTTACAAATGTAATTTGCCCTATGAAATTTACTCACTTGCTCTAGTTACTCTTGATTGACACATAAAATATAAGATCAACCTTTTATATTATTATACATGAAAGGCCCAACACTCTTACTGCACAGCAAATGAACATGTGTGCATTAGGTGCTGGATGATAGAAAAATTAAAGCAAAATAAAAATGTTCATAAGTTATTGATTATCACAATAAATGCCACAATTATTCCATACATACTTAATTACAATAACAAACATAAAACAAAATCATGTTGATCATTTGTGTTATACCTCCTCACTGTGCTTTGCCTCATATACATAGGAGACATATATGACTTGTTAAATTGCCTTTGAGGACAATTATATTACTACAACTACTGACATTGTTTTATTACAGCCCGAAGGGTTTAAAATATGTCAGTATTTTCGGAGCTTCATGAGATGTGAAATGTGCCGTTTGCCAGTTTATTGTTGATAAATATTTTGCTGAGATTAACCAAATGTTTAAATACAAGTAGAATTTTAATGTTACAATGTGCCATTCATACTTTTTTACTTATTTAAAGGATCTGATTACCTCTACTGCCTATTTTGACTTGATTCATTCTTGAGCATAAGAACAGTAGTAGACAATGCCATGTAATTTCAAACTATAAATTGTATAATGGTATAACATAATTAAACAATATTTTTTCCTTGAAGAGGCAGTGAGTGAACCTTTGGTCTAAATGACCTCAGTCCCTCCGGCCACTGCAGGTGTCAGACACAGTGAAGGACGAAATCTGTTTAAATAAACTATGTTTTATTTACATGTTGGTTAAAAAAGCAGCAATGTTCCTGATATCAGCAGAATCTTGTTTTCATTCAGTCCAAATAAAAGGTAGTGCTCGTTCTCTCTGCTAACACAGTTGACTGTAGCTGGAGATGACCTGCTCCAGGGATGTAAAACTGTCGAGAAAATCCTCCTCTGAGATCCCAAATTTAACGTACTGATGGATATAGGCTCTGGAACAAGAGGGAAACAACACGAGAGAGAAAAATGATGGTTACCATGTCAATCTTCTGTCTTTAACCCAAAGGTATTAACGTTAAAGAGAACTTGTATCACTCCCTCTATATAAATATTCTATTCTATTATTAAAAGAACATTCATTTTAATAATTGACACTGTTTTTGGAGTTATATTCATTTTTCTGAGCAGAGATGCTGACTCACCTGGAGGCGAACATGTTCCAGGCTTTTCTCACCATGTGATCCAGAGGTCTGAGCAGAGCCCGACTGTTACTGACCACCGTTGCAGATTTCTCATATTTGTTAAAAGGCACCGGTGATTTCCACAGGTTTAAAGCTTCTCCTGATGACAGCCAGGGGGTGTACAGACCCGGGTCCTCAAAGCCTCCTGCAGACGAATACACACATATTCACATCAATTATGAAGAGAATTAAAAGTGTTGGATGCTATCGTAAACCATTTTCTGTGTTATATGCATCACACCAGCCTAAACTACCAAATTTAAAATTTTTCAAAAACATCTTTATCTCCTTCATGACTGTCGTGGATTTATCAATTGAGATCAGAGAGCAAGGTAGTTATTATTTCACTTCATCCACTTTCCACGATAAAATCAATTCACTTGAATCAGCTCTCTGACCAGTCTCTGCACTGTAGACGTCTTTCCCCCTCAGGATGAGCAGGTTGGCCAGAGACGTGTTGGCCCCGGTGAGACTCCTGCTCCGCTCAGAGGCTGAAGGTGGACGCGCCTGCCAGTCCATACCTGACACGGGACAAACCAGAAAGATCCTCAAATGGAGGGATTGACAGATCCAGTCCCATTCTAAGCCATAACTTTAAAATCATTACTATTACCCCATTGTCAAAACTTGCCTTCCTCCATCTTGCTGTTGGAGATGAGCATCTGTCGCAGGTGTTTGAGCAGCGCCGGCCAGCTGAAGGTGCTGTAAGCGATGGAGGCACTGGGCATCTGGGGGACGGTGCACACACTGAGCAGCTTGTACTCCGGGTGGCAGACCAGGGCGCTCACCAGCTCACCTGAGAGACAGACCCAGGGAGGAATAATGGACCGTGAGGATTAAGACAGGCCAATCAGTGGCAGAGGCCTTTTCCAGCCAAGATGGTGAGATCACTGGAGTTCAAGTGTCTCTTGTTTTATTTATTTATATTAAATTAATAGATTGTCTTGGGTACTTTGAAACGTGTATTTATAAATTAAATGTATTATTAGTATTATTACTAGAGTCATACTGGCTTTACCACAATTTATTTATTGATTCTTTACATTCAAACAAAGAAAAACAGTGTCAGTGAGTGAGTGGCCCTTTCAGAAGTAAGTGCTAGTTTTCTGTTTTTCTAATGATCTCACTCATCACTTTTCCACTTCACTTGAGTCATCTTCTCTTTTACTGTGTGAAGAAACGTAGGAAAAGTTTCTCTGTGTAGTCAACAACCCACGCCTAATCCGCTCATATTACAGGAAATCCAGGCCCTGCGGTTAACCTTTTGTGTGTGTGTGTGTGTGAGTGTGTGAGTGTGTGAGTGTGTGAGTGTGTGAGTGTGTGAGTGTGTCCATCTCACCCAGAGGATTTCTGCTGAAGCCTCCGTGGGAGTCAGCAGTGAGCGCCGGCTGCAGCACGCTGCCCAGCTGGTGAGCGATGAGCTTGTTGATGTCACTGAAGGAGATGTGCTTGATGTTGAGCAGCTGACTGCAGATCCTGTGCACCGTGTCGTTCTCGTGCACCAGGATGGCGTCTGACAGCTGGTAGAGATGAGCCAGCGTCAGCATGGAGTTATAGTTCTGGACAATTACCTGAAAGGACAGGTAACAAAACATTTAAAAAGCAGATTGCTCGTTTCATGGCTGTGGATTGCTGCTTGCACTTGACAGCAGATCTCCATACCTCTCCAGTCTCGTAGGGCCAGGTCAGGTGATTGAGGATAAAGGACTTTGGGTAGATGTCTCGGAGACCCTGAGTGACGAAGGTGCCGACCCCGGACCCTGTCCCTCCCGCCACGCTCATCATGGCCATGAGGCCAGCCAGCCTGTCACAGCGCTCCACCTCCCGCCTCACCAGCTCCTCCACCACCTCCTTGTGACGAGGACCGTGGACACAATACCTGAGTGAGAAGAGGCGCACGTTCTCAGAATTTTTGTCTCCCTACATCACTTCATTTCCAAATATAGGATCATGTTTCCTGTGTGATTGTTCTCTCTACAAAAAATGAATTTTTCATGATTTACAAGTTTTACATTGTCTCTCTAGCTCTATTATTAGTGGAGAAATCTTGGAAAATTTGTTTTTCTGGCCATCATTTCTCTTTACGTTGACCTTTGATCAATAAGCTCCAAAAAGTTACTCGTCTGGAGATTCCCTCCCTAATAATATTATAAAATATTCCCCCAGTGAAAATCCAGCTATGTTCTGTTGAGATTTTTTTTCCACACACAGAAAACAATACACGGCTTATATGCTATAATGACTCCTTTTAACACTTATTAGATAAAATGAAAAATTATTCCACAGTAGTGAGTCATACTTAACTCACAAGATACGGACAAAATCATGACAGCTCCATGACACATGTTCAAGAACTCAGTAAAAAATACCAGTGAGTGTCGTTTGAGCTGAGACGGATTTGACGTGATGATTATGATTGATCTGCATTAATATCGCCATATTTTGTCCTATTCTGTGTTTTTATTCCACAGAGGATTAGTTGTTTTTACAGTAACTTTTTAGTAATAAATGTCTCACCCATTAGCCCAGTTGTTTCCGGAGCCCTGCTTCTGGCTGAAGTGTGACGTGTCTCCATAACTCCACCTGCCAGAATGCGCAGCCTCGTTCATACAGTGGTTTATCACTTTAGGCTCCATGTCTATCAGCACCGCCCGGGCCACGAGATCTGGGGACCACACATAGACTTGTGACACACTGGAATGTAACATTACTAGCTTTGATTGTTCAGTAGATTAAAGTGACTAGAAAATACTAAGAAATGCACATTCATAGTTCCATAGAGCCCATGATGGTAGCAGTCCTACAATGGATAAGTTTTGATGAGCGATAAATTACTTATCAGTTATCAAGAGTGTGTTCATTGATTATTAATTGACTTATGTTTCAGCCCTATGTGAACTTAGGCTGTAAATAAAAGCAATGGGACACACAAACAAGTATAGAGCAGACCAGGGAAACTTAGAATATAATAGAATCCTTATATTGTCTTTGCACAGTGTACAACGACATTTAGCAGCAATCCTCAAGTTGCTATATATAAATAACAACATCAAAATAAAATTAATTAAATAATAATTAAGTATATATGAGGTAGAAAAATAAGTGAAATGTAAATATAAAAGCAGTACAGCAGATATTTAAGCAGCATAGTAAATGTGTATGCGTACATGTGGTGCAATGTAGTATATGTACAGAAGATCATTGTGAATTGTTCAGGTCCCAAAAGTGTGTCAGTTATTTAGGAGAGTCCAGTACTCCTGTAGCTGTGGAGTAGAAGCTGATTTCCAGTCTGTATTGGTGGAACCTCCCACTATCCCTACTGGGCACACTGGGCTCTAGAGGAGCAAGATGGCAGCGTTCGTATCCTGATATTTTTTGGCTTAATTTGTGGATAGTGGGAGGAAGAGTAGATGCGTGATGCAAGCATGAATTAATGAAGGTAAAACCCACATCAGCTTCACATCAACATACTACAACAGTAAAGTGCTGCAAACAAATGATTGCTGAAGTGAGAATAATAAAATCACCAATGTTCATATATAATAATTGTATAGTTTTAACTTTTACCTTTGATATTTGTTTTGTGTGCTTTTATGAAACGTGGATGTATCTCCTCCACAGTGTAAACAGACTCCCGCTCTACTTTACCTCCTTGTGAGCTGCGGCGGAAGAACCGCTCCGTGCTGGCGGTGCAGTACGTCCTCCTCTGCCCATCCTGCGCGTCCCTGCACACGGTGTCGAACAGCTCATGAGCCACCTGGTTCCCGCACTGCCCCAGCTGCACCGTCACCACCGACATCACACCCCCGGTCGGTGAGCCTCTTCAAGTGCAGTCTGTGGATCTGTCGCTACTTCTCCTCCATGACAGCTCTCTGTTGTGTTTGGAGAGGGAATCGTGTTGCCGCGCCACAGCAAGACGCACCGGAACTTCCGGGCCAAACTGTCAAAACTTTCAAAATAAACAACAATTGATCCGTCGTGAAGGGTTGCAACTTTTTTATTACAAAAAGTCTGTATGCATAAATACTACTTTTTTCGTCAGAAGCCACATTTTTTATTTGATCATAGAAAAAGTTGAAGCCTATTTGAAAACTGTTAAATCCTGGGGGGAAAAGATGGCCTTAAATATATAACCTACCTATAACTGTAAACCGTATAATATGAATTTCAGATAAGTACCTTTTGTTCATTTTCTTTTTTTTAATGATATTCACTTCGTTATTTATTTTTATTACATTTTTCTTTCCTCACTTGTGCTTGTCTACGAAGCCCCCCAGGGGACAGGGGGGGAAAAATGATGGGTGAAAAAAAAAAAAAAAACGGTCTCTGTACGGGGGGCTCCGTACTTGTCTGTATGTTTGTCTGATTGACTGGATCTTGAACTATGTATTTTTATAGTCGAAGGCTTTAACATGTGCAATTTGATCAATTCGTATTTATCTTTTTTAAAAAGTACAACTATATAGTGTACTTTAAGTAGATCATCAATATTCATATAAATAAATAAAACACTGTAATTTAGCTGTAAGCAGATGTAAAGGCATTTTCGTGTTATTATTAATAAGCTGCGATTTTCATCAATTATATCTCTGTCTCCTAAAACACGTTCTACAATACATGTAACTTTTACTATAAATACACATATTTGATAATACATATTATAAAAATGTGCACCATGTCAACATAATTATATTTACATTAATACACATACTTATATTTTTAAGCTATCAATTATTCCTGATATATAATTATCAAACCCTTTTGACAAGGAAATGTAATTGATGGTTGATATTTACAAGTGTGACAATAAAACGTATTATTATACATAATTTTAAATAAAAAGAGAACAAAATTGAACTTGAATAAAAAAAAAATGTAAACCTAAAATGTAAATCATAATGTATCTCTTTTCTGCATTGCTTATTCTGTAAAATAAAAGTTTTTGTATCTATAAACATAAACGCTGATCACATGTCTGTGAAGCTGCAGATTTGATCAGCTGACCTCTGTACGAGGCCTCAGTCAGGGGCGGCTCCTGGTACAGGCGACATAGGCGGTTTCCTAGGGTGAAAAATGCCGAGAGGGCGGCACAAGAGACTGAATTATCATGACGTGACACATGCATTGTAAAACAATATATTAAGGTCACACCATCATCCTCTAACCCCGGGACGCACAGGAGGTAGAAGCGTTGCGAAAAGCGGTCCGCCTCATTTCCTCGCCCATGTTCGCACCGGCAGCGTAATGCCGGGAAGAACCGGGAAACGCCGCGGCCACACACACGCACACAAGCACATAATCTCCTGTGGGGGGTGGGGGGAGGCTACAGGCTTGCGTAGGTCAGTCACTTGTGAAGACCAGCATCATTTACCCCTGAACCATCGCGGAGAAATGCGCTCCCTGGGCCGCAGGGATGATCCAGCCCCACGCCACTACGCTGCCATGGGTGGAACCAGGACACCAGTGGACACAGGAGCTGGGTCCGAACTCATGGGTGAGTTTGGCAGGCTGTCGTGTTGGCAGGACTTCAACCAGCTATTCATTGCACAATATCTAATAATATGTACATTTAAAAACAAAAATGAACCCTAACCATTTCCAATTAAATATATTTGAAAAAAGAAAAAAATTCAATTCAATAAAAAATTTTAAATTAAATAAAAAAAATTAAAAACTGCGCGCGCACATCCTGCGCAGAAGCCCATTGCGCACATCCTGCGCAGAAGCTCAGGAATCGCGCGCAGGTTTTTTTTTTTTTTTCATTTAATTTTATTTTTTTTTATTTTTTTTATATTTAATTCATTTAAATGTACATAGTGTAATATATTTTGCAATTAATAGGTGATTGAAATCCTGCTAATTTTAAGAGTTCAGTATATTGCCGGCAAGAAGATAAGAAAGATTAGGGATCGAATCCGCGACCTTCGTATTGTAGAACGACCGCTCTACCCACTAGGCCAAACCGCCTGCTGACTTCCATGAGGAACTAAGCAGTTGAGGAAGATGGACAAATTGTCTTAAATTTTAAAATACTTAAAAGTTACTTTTATATTTTTGGATTTTAGATACTGGAGGATTTAACATGCTTTAAAAACCTATTGTTAGAGAATAACCCAGTAGTTTCCAAACTTGTCTTCTGACTCCTTACAAGAATCACAGTCTAATGCTGCTTGTTTCCATGCGATGTCCTGAGACTGCCCCCTGCTGGCTGCTGGGTTCCTCTGCTGCTCTTGCTTGGTTTGTGCAGCTTGTGATTAACTAAAGCTGTCCATAAAAGTAAATCTTTATTATCCTTCAAGGGCAATTTGATGTACAACCAGCAACCAGTGCACACTCTTAACCCGAATAAGTTGACATTACTTGAAAAAGGTGAGGAAACCCGTTGCCTTAAACCGTTTAAGTTTTTACATAAGGTAAAAACTAAACAAGTTAAGTTGTATTAACATAAAAACCTTAGTTGATTTAGTCCACATATTTGAGTATACATTAGTAATCTGAACTCAAAATCATTAGTTAACATAAATTAATTCTACTAGAAAGTCTAAGTGAATTGAAATTATAATTTTAAGTTAAACAAACTAACTTGTTTAAGTAATAACAACTACAACATTATTTAACTCTACTTAAAATCATTTGTTAATGTAAGAGATGTCTTTAAGTTTAATGTAATCATATTTTGAGTTTGCAAAATGCATTGTTTAAACAAAATCAAATGAAAAGTAAGACATTAAACAATACATATAAATGCTCCAATGTATTTTATTCTTGAAAAAACATTTAAAATGTTATATAACAGTAATACTTTTAAGACAAGTATAAACAGACACAAAAAAAACTGCCTGTAACACTTTGTTTGGTGAAGGAACACAGACGTACTGTATAACAATATCTGCTAAATCCTTGTAAACATTATGACCCATACATCAGTGAATTTAAACTGGAAACAACAATTTAACACTGTTTAAGAGATTGTATAAAATCAACTGAGTAGAAAATGCAGTCAAACATATGCCTCTATATCTTGCACCGTACAATACAAGTGGCTGAAAATTCCTTTCCCCTCTCTTTTTTTTTACTTATATCAGTTTTAACATAATACAAAGTAATAAACACTGATTCAGTGTTGACATTTTTGACTTTTGTCTACCTTTTAGAACAACCACAAATAAAACGTAATCGGCCTCTTCCACTGTTGCTAGTAGTACTGTTAGAAACTAAGGCAAATAAACCACTCATGACAATCACTCAAATAGCTTGAATAAACTAAATAAAAATTAGTTTGGAAAGGGATTATAACACACAGCATATAACAATATCTGATGTATGTATAAAAAACTGGACATATAAACTGGCTACAAGCCTCTAAAACTTAAACTGACTGGAGAAGGACAGATAAACCGTGTCAATTTTCAAATCTGGTGAACACAATATTCAGTCCTGAGCATACACCACAACACATATTGTACCATGGAACACACATGGCTGGAAATTCCTGTCTTTCATTAAACTTAGATAAATTCTTGCATAATACAAATAAACAAAAAACGTTTTGTTATGTGCTATTCCCGTGTAGCCAGACACCAAGCTTGTGGATTTGTCCATATGAGACCAAAACTTTATATACATGTATACATGTTATACATCGAGTGCTAACAAATTCATTTGTGTTCGTAAGAAAACTAGTCAGAAATATACCCACAGAATTATTTTTACAGATACAGTCATGTAGAAAGGGCAAAGCAAATTGTGGATTTGGAGTTTTTGTGGGTGCATGGCCTTTTTTAAACCATCTTGTATTAACTGACCTAAAACCACATTGACCTTCACTTAAGATCATTACATTTTTCAGTGTTTGCAACCTTGGTTTTAGCGCACTCTGGCCCAACGATAGAAGTACCTGTTGAATGAACTGGAATCTGTGCTTCATCGACTTGGGGTAGTTGAGGTTAAGTGCGTATGCAAGTCCCAATAGAAGACAAACAGCCCTCAGCAGGTCTTCAATGTTAACCATCACCACTTTTTCCTCAATGATTATCTTCAAAGATGCTGGATAGAGATGCAGCATCTTCTTGTTGACAGCTCAACAAGAAGGATCCTAATGTCGATGTGTTGGTAGGAATCATCATCATCTGAGTCCTTAAGGAGACAAACATAAGAGCACAAAGACATCTCTGTCATTAAATAAGCATTAGTAACGTTTAGCAATGTAGCCTAGTCATGGGATATTGCGAAACATGAGGGAGGGCTGAATTGGTCATGATTAAAGGAGTAAATTAACAAACACGTCACAAAAAAAAAGCAGTTTTTTGGGCTCAAATACTTCACCCACCCCTACGGTATAGTGGTGAGTAGATAATGAGTCCCTTTAACAAATAATTGATAAAAGATCAACATGACACATTCACAATGTTATATACTCTTTGATAAAGAAAGAGGTTACTTACAAAGCAAGCTTTGAAAAAGTCATTGGAGAAGGCCTCTGAGCATCATTGTACGAATATCTGTTGGATCTGTAGTCTTTTGGAGAGTAATATGACAACAAGAGTTAGATACTGTGGATACAATGACAGGAAATTAATGGTTTGTATGGGAGTGCCCAAATAACCAAGCACAATTTGGATTGTACTGCACAATTAATAAAGTACAACTTTTTTGGAAAATTACATAAGCTGTGAAAACAATGCAAATACAGGATGGGTATGGACCAACCTTGGTCTCTTGTGATAGCTGAGTCAACTGCTGCCCAATGATCCCTCTCTTACATCAAAATATTTCAACGAGACAAGGACTGTGCCGATCGATGCCCTCAAAGAATTCTTTTTTGAGGTTCTTGCCCACAATCCTACTGTACTTCATGTAGATCTGAAAAATACAAAGTTACATTAAAAAAATGTATCATTTAAAGTTTTTACAAGCTTTCAGACAAAAACAATGCAAGTGAAGTAACTTGTGACCACTTCTTCAGATGTAATTAAACAGAAAAACATAACATGCCTCCATACTGCTTGTGTGGAGTCATCTGAGTGTCGCCAAGCCCACTCCCACTGTCACATTCAAATTCAACTCGAAACGGCGTAATTTACACCAAGTTTTTGCCCTAAATGTCCACTACCTGAAGAAGCTATGTTACTGCGCAGCCTAGGGTGAGAGCTTGTGTGGAGTGTGCTAGGGTGAACAGACTCCAGAGGAGGATATCAGAGGACATTTAGGCTAAAAACTTGGTGTAAATGATGCCATTTCGAGACGAATATGAATGTCAGGGCTTGGTGACACTCAGATGACACCACTGATGGAAGCAGAATGGAGGCATGTTATGTTTTTTCTGCCGTTTTATTACTTCTGAAGAAGTGGTCACAAGTTACTTCACTTGTATTGGTTTTGGTTGCTTTTTAGTATTTTGTAGACTCAAACACTTCACCCACCCCTCCATTCGACGTAGTGGTGAGAAGATAATGGGTGAACATACCTGGTCTTCTGTGAATAGAGCAGGCCAGCGTTCCATTATCGTGCTTATGGCAGGTTCAGAGTCGAAAGGTCAGTTGGGCAGTTTCACACATGTGTGCCTCCTGTGCATTTGGGTGAATCTTAGATAAGTATACCTTAAGAGCATTTATGGAATTCAATTAGCACAAACATTATTGGTGTAAGCAAGGGAATGCTACAGTTCTGGTGTAGCTCCCATGTTTTAACCTGTAATGTTTTAAAAGGTGACCCCTTTCCTCAGATATAAAATCACAGTACTTACAGTTCCACTGCATTTTCACAACAAAGAGAAAATTAAAAAACGTCAGCCTAACATCTTAGTTGCAGTAACATAAACGCATTTTGAATAGATATGGTTATGAACAGAAAATAGCTAGCGTTAGCCACAAGCACGTGCAATCATAATGCCCCTCACTAACACAAAGCCTTTAGGTCACTGTTCCCAGAGATATCCACAGATTGTTCAATTAAACACTCGCCATTCCACTTGGTGTAGGATTAATAAACGCTGCTTAATACAAAAGAAGAAAAAAAAAGGTTTTCAAATGAATGCTGAAGCTTTGTGGTCGGCAGCTATCTATGAGCCGACAGAAAATCACATTGACACAAGTTAACTTTAGCTTGTATGGTCACTGGACCGTTTTTCTTTTGTAGTAACATATCCAGGAAAGCTACTGAAAATTATATTTACCGTTCCACTTGGTTTAGGCTTTGACACCGTCGAATATCACTCGTGAAGCAGCAGCAGCCAGACTCCTCACACCGGGCCCTGCAGGCATGTCCCAACATGCCACCGAGCAGAAATTCAAATAGGCCCCTCCCCTTTCTTACAGAAAAGCAACATTCTAAGTCAGCTCTGCTTAACATCATTAGTAACGTTGTGTGTTTCAGGTGAATAGTGCAAACAACTCATTTGATTAAGTAATGACATACTGTTTTCACGAAACTAGACATTATAAGTTATGACCACTAAACAAGTTTAGTTCAAATAAAATCCGGGTTAAGAGTGCATGACACAAATAAACCAATATATACAATGTAAATAAAACACAATAATAACCCTATAGACTAAGTAGCAGGGGAAAATTAGCTTTTAATAAATCAGCCAGAGCAGCAATCCAAGTCGCAAACAGAACCTGTCCCGTTGGGTGTCGGAGTACGGCCATGGCGAGTTGACTGGCATATGCCGTTCCACTCGACGCCGCTGGATGCACAAAAAGAGAAAAACAAATCTTGACAACAACAACCTCACAACAGTTCCTCATAGCAGCATGATGCATACAAAGAGAAGTATAAAAATCTACTCATTTTGGCAGCTTAGTAGGGACATTTGCTGATGTCACCATCCGTGGCTCCATGGACAGGCAAGCAAGCATCTAAAACATCCTCCTGGATGGGCTCCCTGTGTGAACAGACACGCTGCGGTGACAGTCTGCGGTTAGAGTCAAAGATGAATCAAAAAAAGATTTAATCATCAGGTGGACAATTCAGAAAGCACCGCAATTAGAGGAGGAGAAGACAGAACAATATAGAGGTAAGAATCACCCCGATTGTGGACATCATTAATGTTTATTTTTGTCGACATGACATGATATGCTATCAGTACAGCTGATTTCAGAATCTTTATATTTTTTGTTATATATTTTATTGTTTTTTATAGCTTACAATTTTGTCTTCCCAGTGTGTGCATCTGTATACAGTCCAAAAGTTATTGTGGATGCATGACAGCTTGTGTGTGTATGTTGGCCAGGGCCGGCCCTGGCCTCAGTGTTTGGTGTTTGGAGCATCAACTGTTTATAAGGAGCTTTTACCTGTTGTCAAAATAAAAGCCTCTCGCAGGTCCCCGCCCCCTGTGCTGGGCGCCGCAGTGCGCATGCGCAGCGTAGTAGCCGGTCATGGCGGCGGTGTGTGTTCGTCCATGAGGTGGAGGGACGCCTGCTCTTCTTGCGGTCTGTGACGGAGCCACCGAGCGACACGCTGCCATGGCGGGAGTGTTTGACATCGACCTGGACCAGCCGGAGGACAATGTCTCCGACGATGAGGTCGAGGAGGTACTTGAGCCGGAGCTGTTGAAGCGAGATGTCGAAGTGTGTGTGCACGGCGGCTAGCGGCTAGCGGCTAGCAGCTATTAGCCCGCTAGCCTGTCAGCCACCGCAGGCCTGCTCTGCACCGGGGCTGCAGGCCTCTGCTAGCGGGTTAGCACGTCTGACAGCGGCCGTCACGGAGCTGTCACTTGTTGGTTCTTTGTCTGTTCACTTCTAATCTGTAGCTGGGGGTCGAACACACGCCTTGTAGACGCTGTCACGTTTAAAAAAACAGCGGCTGTCACGCTGGAGCTGTGCAAGCCAAAAGCTTAAAGCAAAGCCCTACTTGGCCAAAGGTGCTGCGGTGATAAATGTGGCTCAGGGTGCAACAGTGTATTCAGACCAGAGTGTGAGAACTGAGAGCTGCAGCCGCTTCGTCTGTGAGGCTGAAACGGCTTTAGCTCCACACACACCCCCACTTTACTTTAAAGGACTTTTAAATCATGTGTACACACGTGTCAAACTCCTGGTGTCTTATTACAGCAAATCCCCTGCTTGAAGGAGTCGACATGTTATCTGCACACACACACACACACACACACATATGATGTGGTCTCAGAGTTTAATCGGCATATAAAGTGACCTTTTGCATTATCTTGCAACATGTTTTGTTGTTCATGTTGCACGGATTGAGCAACTATTACTATTGCAGCAAAGCATTTCTTGTTTGTCACCATCATGGTCAACAGACAGGGTGTTTGTGTGTTGTTGTGTGGTTGTGTGTTTGGAGATGTGAACAAATAAGTGCTGGATGAAGTGACCAAAAATTATATCAAACTAAACGTTTTTATTATCATGATTGTCACATTATTTCTTTCACGTGTTTCGACAGATTTTTGCTCCTGAGTGAAGGTTGTGCTTTTTAAAGCTTCTTTATTAGGCAGAGAATAAGTCTGAGGACGCTCAATCGTGTATTAAATCACATTATTATTATTATACCTTGATATATTGAACAATTGCTATGAATGTTTCTATTATTGAAGAATATATAGTGACAATTATTGATATTTTTCATCAGTTTCTATGCTCTACTCTTATTTCATGAACTATTACCAATCTTTACATTATTTGGGTTCATGAAAATGACGTAAAATACAGATCACAGTATCCTACATTAAAGTGGATTTACTTTGGAACTCTAGTTGTTTTCAAACCCAAATGTTTTCAGTTTAAAATTAAACCAAAGTTGGCCCCAAATTTTCAAACTACAAAAGTCGGAACCAGATTGTTTGTATATTTTCTTGCAAAAAGTGATAAATCGTTTATTTCAAATAGTTGCTGATTCATTGTTGCAGTTCTCAATACAAACTTATGAGATGTGCTCATGAAGTTAAAAGCTACACACACACACACACACTTTTTTTTGACTTGTGGTGTGTTTTTCCTTCCAGGCTTCAATCAATGATATCATGGATCAGTGCAGCGGCTTCGAGTTGTAAGTATTCAGTCCATCTGTGCTTCTGTCCAATGCGTGATGTGGAAAAACCAAGTGTGAGCCTGTGAATCGAACGTCTCCACAGCAACATGGACGACTGCGAGAAGATCGAGATATCAGAGGACGTCGTCAACCAGGGGACGGAGAACATCCGGCCCGAGTGCTTCGAGCTGCTGCGGGTCCTGGGGAAAGGTGGTTATGGAAAGGTACTTATAGAAAGGAACTTGTGGTACCCGAGAAGCAGCGAGGCCGGAGAAAGTACACTGAACAAGCTCACACTCCTCTACGGCCATAAACACACACTTTATTGTGTATTCTGTGGTTCTGAGTTATTTAGACTGCTTTTTCATTTTATTATTCAAACCACGTGTATCTCTCTCCGTTCTTCGCAGGTTTTCCAAGTCCGAAAAGTTGTTGGCGCTGCATTGGGCAAAATATTTGCCATGAAGGTTTTAAAAAAGGTACTTAATTTTTTTTCTCCTTGCAATGCAGATGCACTCGTTCTATTAGTAACGTTCAGCTGCTCTCACTTTTTAATTCTGTGAACATAATTGCATGCCTGTTAGCACAGATAAACCTCATGTTGCTCCTTGTCTGCAAATATTGTCCGTCCTTGAAGCCAGTGGGGGGGGTAAGATTTCACTGCTAGTTGGTTGATTGCCATCTGCGCTGCTCTGCTGCAGCCTTGGCACGTGCAGCGCTCTGCTTCAGCCCTCGAGGTCCCGCTTGACATTCTCACCGCTCCTGCTTGATTTTTCTGAAATGACCCCGCTGACATGACAGAGACCTGCCAGATTTCAGCCAGTTGTTTTCGAGCACTAAAACGTCACAGTGACAGACGGAGGCCAGGGCCCGTAGTTATGTAGCATCTCGGATAGAGAGGCCTCTGTCCTGACTTGCCCAAACTGGAAACATGCATTCAGTCTTGCATTTAGGCTTAATGCAAAGTTTGATTTAAGAAAAAAAAAAAACTATAACCAGACTGGAATAACATTCTGTCCATGATAATAATTTCATCAACAAAAAGTGTGATCACTGCAAACAATGTTTAAATGTTCTTGCTGTTTACACACAAACAAAAAGATGCAGCTACATCAGAAATTTGACAGCTATGGTTTACACCGTTACGCCTCAAATTATAATATACATTTTAATTTGGTGTAGCTTGTATATTGAGATAAAAAAATTGTCTTTCTGTGAGTGCAGTTAGCTTTTGATACATGTAATGCTGTAATCTGAAATGTAATTTCACCCATTATTTCTACTTCAGCCTGTGTGCTGAGAAACGCTGAGTGTCATATATCAACCGTGTCATGTTACTTCTTGCACTATGAGGCTCATACACTCGTAATAAGTCCTCGTCTCAGACGCTCAATCGACACTTGCCCAGGTAATAAGAAGAAAGGTTAAAAGCTTTGCAGCGGCGGATGGAATTAGTTTATTTTATTATGAGACCACACACTGAGTTTTCAGAACAATTCAGAACACAGTGCGTAAACCCTAATCAGCCTGAACATGGACTGATGTCAACAAACTTCTCAGAGTTAAAATCCGCGATGGTTGTTGGCTTCAGTCGACCTGAGGACGCTCCATCTGTCCACAGGGTTGATGCTGACAGGCAGCTCGTCAGATCTCCAACAGAAGTGGTTCACAGATATGAACAGAAACTGAGTGTTTGTCTCGAGCTGGAGAAACACAGGTGCACGTATCGGCCCATTGACTTCAACCAACTCTGCTCCCAGTAGAACAACATGCACCCATTAAGGACTGCACTCTAACTCTGGTTTAACTCTCGTATTTGCAATATTCATTCGGTCTGTGCAATTCAATATTCACAGTTAAAAAATGTATTGTAATGCTTTGGTGTTGCAATTCTTTTAAGTGTTTATTAAGAAAGGATAGCTGCTTTTAGAACACGACTCAAGAAATGTGGAATCTGCTTCAAAGTTAATTCTTTAAACTAGATTAGTTGCTCAGCTCAACAGCTGCTTCCCAAATGTTGCACAGTAGAATACGTCCATCCCTTAGTCATGCAGGACGAGCAGCTTGTAAGACTGACACGCACACTGGAACATTTCACATAAGCCGTGGGTAGAACATTCCCAGTTTCACTTACTGTATCTTTCTTTGGGCTGCTGGGAACACCAGGCAATGATTGTGCGCAACGCCAAGGACACAGCCCACACCAAGGCGGAGAGGAACATCCTGGAGGAGGTGAAGCATCCCTTCATTGTCGATCTCATTTACGCCTTCCAGACCGGAGGGAAGCTGTACCTCATCCTGGAGTACCTGAGTGGTCAGTATGAGCGAGACGCACATCCGCTACTAACATTCATGCTGAATTCAGGAAATGAGACTTTAATGTTGTTGACCTGTGCAGGAGGAGAACTCTTCATGCAGCTGGAGAGGGAGGGCATCTTCATGGAAGACACAGCCTGGTAAACTTCCCTATTTTCCTATTGATACAAAACACATTTATAATGCAGCTTAATTTTGATCCCTGCTTTGTTACCAACCGAGGCTCACTGGTGAAAATGAGCCTCACCACAAACCTAATAGTTAATAACAGCATTTAAACCTCTCTGTAGTTTTTACCTGGCAGAGATCTCCATGGCTCTGGGCCACCTGCACCAGAAGGGCATCATCTACAGAGACCTGAAGCCTGAGAACATCATGCTCAACAACCACGGTGTGTGCTTTATCTCTAGTGCAGTACCTGTTCTAAACCTGTCTGTTTGGTTTGCTCGGCCTGTGGTGTTGCTGGTTTTACATTTCTAGCTGAAACTGAAAAAAGTGCAGAACTGCTGCTGCACAAAGGGCTGTTCACACGTTTACTCAGAGTTTGGCAGCTCACTCTGTACTCACTTCCCTGAACTGAGGGATTGGTTGTCTTTGCTTTCGTCGTGATCAACAACGTCTCTTTTAATATCGAACGTATCGCACCAAATACGACACCGGACTTCTTCGGGAAGATGATAAGATGAACGCTTCTGAAAATATGCTTTTTTTCATTTACAGACAGAGATTTCTGGAATAGTCCGATAGATAGAAAGATAGTCTTGATTTGCTACCTTGTTTATACACCCTAATACAGCACAAGTGTATGATTTTTAACCCTTCACATTTGAGTTTAATGTACAGATGCATGTATCCACTGCATCTATAATCAGCTGTATCTGGTCATGTTCCTTCCAGGCCACGTGAAGTTGACAGACTTCGGGCTGTGTAAAGAGTCCATTCACGACGGCACAGTCACCCACACTTTCTGTGGAACCATCGAATACATGTGAGTCCTGCTCTTTCATCTCTCTCATGCACTTACTGGTACTTACTGGTTCTCCTCTCCATGTTAATCAATAATCATGGACTCTCAATCATTTGTTACAGGGCTCCAGAGATCCTGATGAGAAGCGGACACAACAGAGCAGTGGACTGGTGGAGTCTGGGCGCTCTGATGTACGACATGCTCACAGGCGCGGTCAGTTCAACAGCTCCAACATAATACTATTGTGTTTCTACGTCACTCTAATTTTTTGCGCCGTGCTCTGGAATATGCGAGTTAACCTGTTGTCTTCTCTTCCTTCTGTAGCCACCGTTCACAGGTGAGAACCGGAAAAAGACCATCGACAAAATCCTGAAGTGCAAGCTCAGCCTCCCGCCCTACCTCACACAAGAAGCTCGGGATCTGCTGAAACGGGTACCTGCTGTTTGTTTCTCCGCTCATGATACTCCTGGTGTTTAACAGAATTAAATGTGGCGTTGTTGTGGTGGCGTTATGTTGACATGTTGCCTCTGGTTGTGCAGTTGTTGAAGAGAAACGCCTCATCGCGGCTGGGAGCTGCAGCAGGAGACGCCGCGGAGGTTCAGGTGAGAGCAACACAGGCTGCTCACAGTGAAACGACACACAGGCTCCTGTGGCTGAGCACTAAAACATACCGGGCTGTGAATAATGCAAATGAGTCAAAATTACATAAATTAATTAATTTGCCTTTTAATTTGATGACACTGTTTGTAGGCTCATCCCTTCTTTCGACACATCAACTGGGAGGATCTTCTGGCTCGGAAAGTGGAGCCTCCTTTTAAACCCTTCCTGGTGAGTATAATAGGAGCAGACCACAAAGATTTCTGAAAGGAAGGAAAGGCCCAAATTGTTATTCTTTGCCAAGAGTCTGGCAACACTAAACATCTCTTACTCAATGCGAAGCTGCACTAAGACTGTTTCACGTTTCACATTTCATGGACTGTCACAGTTGCCCTATAAGGTTACATTCTATCCCCTGACGCTGTGCCGGTGGAGGCAATCAATTGGACAGAAGTTTTCCACATAATGGGTTTTAACTTTGGTTAACTCCCCAGATTAAACCAATCGACAACTTTCAGTTATCGAACCAAGCTCTTCTCTAGTTTCAGACCTCCTCCTATTTATCCTGATAGCTGGCACATCTGCTTCACCTCCTCACCTGTCTTTATCTCATCTCTCTCTTCGCAGCAATCGGCCGAAGATGTGAGTCAGTTCGACTCCAAGTTTACCAGTCAGACGCCTGTGGACAGCCCTGATGACTCCACCCTCAGTGAGAGTGCTAATCAAGCCTTTCTGGTAACTCCTTTGTTTCTCTGGTCTTAATTTCGAAAAGCTCCGTCTCTTAACCACAAAACGCAATCAAAATCAATATGAGCTTGAACTGAAATGTTCCTGTAGGAAAATCTCCCCCCCCTAAAATGTGTCTTAGCACCAGCTGGACCTGTGTTTAACCTCTGGTCACTTGTAGGGTTTCACGTATGTCGCTCCATCAGTCCTGGACAACATTAAAGAAAGGTTCTCATTTGAGCCCAAAACCCGCTCACCTCGACGAATCCTGGGCAGCCCGAGAACTCCTCTCAGGTATGTCAACCCACCGACTGCAGCAGGTGCATCAGAAATGTCTGTGTTGAGAAATTACATTCTGGACCATGATAGTGCTCAGTGGGTCTTGGTTCAGGTCCTGAGATCTGGCTTCCGAATCCTTGATCGACTCCTGTTGTCTTTCTAAGTTGTCGTCTTCTACATGTACAGCACCTCTTCCATCATTAGATATTTTCGTTCTTTTAGGTAGAAACATCATCAACACACACACTCGCTGTGAATTCTTCGTACCTTTTCCTGCTGTATTATTAAGCGAGCTCACTCGGATATTTTCCAAACATTTTACTTGAAATGTCAAGAGCAACTGACACTTACAAATTCCAGAAGTTCTCTGTATGTCTGATATGTTTCAAAATAAGTTTTTTATAAGAAGCAATATATTTTAAGTTTCTTCCACAACTACAATCGCTGAGTTGTGTTCATCTGATGTACTATACCTCTTATATTACTGTACTCGATGGCTGAATCTGACCAAAGAAAAAGCCACAGGAAAAGAAATCATACATGTTTCTGAATGTTGTAAAAGCTTGTAACCCACGTCCCCCTTTTTTTACTTTCAGTCCAGTCAAGTACGCAGGGGCGGACTGCTGGCCCCGGAGCCCGCTCCTCACTGGCGGAGGACCAAGCGTCCTCCAGTCTCCTCAGGACCAGGCCATGGAACTGTCCACCCCAGAGCAGATGGATGTCACAAACAACTCCGAGGTCTCGGCCCCTCTTCCCATCCGTAAGCCTACAGGGGTCAACCTGGGTCAGATGAAGCAGCAAGCGTACCCTTCCGCGGCCAAGCGGCCCGAACATCTACGTATGAACCTATGACCCATCACACCTCTTTAGGAGAGTTTATTTCCTGACTTCTTTTTTTTTTCTTTTTTTCTTTATTGATATTTTTTAAGAAACAAAGCAAAAAGAGATGGATGCTAGAGACAATGAAAATCAAAAAATTGCACATCCGCACACTACATACACTGTCACAAGCTGGAGTTTGTGGGTCTGGGACTCGGGCGTGCTGCAGTCGAGAGCTACCAACATCACCATCTCACCCCTTCTCCCCCGATGCCTCAGGTGTGACCTGAAACCCCCCCTGCCCTCTCCTACCATTACAAAGTAGACTTCCAAGACTTGAAATATATTGAGGAGCTACAGCCTTTGTGTGATCGTGAACTCGAAGGTGATAACGTATCACACAGTATGCAAGCGACTTAAAGCTAAAAGGCAACCAGTCTACTGTAGGAGATGACGTCCAAGGTGCTCTGTGCTTTTTAAATGAATTCCAGTGAGAAACCGCTTCCATGGGGGGATTGTGATAGTATTTCTTCTTAGACTCAAATGCTTCCTGGCTCTGAATGAAAAGAAACAAATGAGGTTTTTGATTGAAAAAGATAAATCATCATCATCGTGAGCAGTGGAGATGCAGAGGTTCTGGTACTGATTAACATAGGTTTGCATCTTATGATGTTTTATGAAATGGCTGCATTAACTGTGCTGTGGTGAATCAGAGAACCCAAATTAAAGGAGAAGAAAAAAAACACTTTGACTTTTCACATTCTTTGAGCGTTGATGTTGAGGATGAATTGTGAAACTGCTTATTTGATGTGGGATCCATACGTCGATTATCTCACCAGACATGATTGAGCATGATGCAATGTTGACGTGACTCACTCACCCATCACCACAGCAAACTTCTAAGAACTGATCTCGGTGCTGCTCTGTCACACCCAGCCTCCCCCTGCTCCCTCTCCATCTGGCTGCTGGAGTGAGTTCATAATGGGAGTCTGAGGCACCAGTTGATCTGGTCACTGTTTGCAGTTGTGAGGGTTAATTCTCCAAAAAGTTGGAGGCAACATTTATAAAGCCTCTTGCATCAGCATTTACTTGTTTAGGAGGGACATTTTAGAATTCCTGAAAAGCAAGGAAAATTATAATAAAATGTAAAAAAAAAAATACAAAGTGCATTTTGTCTTTTGTGTATGCAGCAAATCATCTATATTCAGATTTATTTAAAATCAATAGTGCATCATATGAATGGTGAAGAACTTTACATTCATTATAACAGCAGATTTTACTTTGTCACCCTGTTTTTTTTACGATTGGGGGATTTTGATTCATTGTAATGAATGCGGGATGACGAACACAATTTTCAGTGGCTGAAATTACAGCAATTCAAAAGCCAAAATATGCAACCAGTATTTTAATGTCTGGTGAAGAACATACAAACTATCTCCTGTCAAAAAGAATAAAAACAAACATTGTCCTGTCAATTGCAGAAAGGCTCTGAGTATGAGTTATATTACAGTGATGATCTGGCACAATGAGCATTTAAATTCAAAACTGTTTGACCTTTAAATAGCTGTTCATAAAGTAACTATGAAATCAGGAACTATGCAAAACAAGTAAAAATACAAGCTTTCCTCACATCTACGCTGGCTTTAGAGAAAATACTGCAACAATCAGATAATGTACAATTTTTTTAAAACATCTAAGCCGAGCGTTTGCTTATGAGGCTGCTGGTCTGGGATTTGCATTGTTTTGTGAGCAAGAAATTCATTGTACTTCACATTTTTTAAACAAATGAAAAAAAAAATCCTGAATATCATTACCAACTGGAAGTGCAATTGGAGAGCACATAACGCTTCCAAGGCAAATGACAATCTTGCCATGATAAAGAAATAAATTATAATTAATTAAATGGGTTCTTCCATGGGTCATAACCCAGCCCTCCACAAAACTTCATGGAAATCAGTTCAGTAGTGTATGAATAATCGTGCTAACAAACAAACTAAAGAAAACATAACCCGGCTCTGTTGATATGACCAACAGGTTAGAACAGGTAAATGAAGCAGCGTCCAATATTAACAATTCAAATTGGTCCTATAACCAAGCAGACTCGAGGGAAATTTGGAGAAATAAAAGATACAAAAATCATTTAATATTTCAGTCATCTCAATTCATTAAACATCTGTGACACTGGTTTCATATTATGAATATATCACTGTGCAAATGAAACTCTTCATAATGAATGTGTGCTCACACACACAGGAGTATGTAAAAAGAATGAAGAAAGCAGTGGAGCTTTTTTCCGTTATCGGAAAAACAACAGTATATGAACTCAACCACATAATAATATTCAAACCATATAGAACTAATAATCCCTGCCTGGATCTTCAACCACAGATCTTCCAGCTTGTTGCTGCTGGATGGTCCTCAAAGTCGAGACACTTTGATCAGCTACACAAGGCACAAAGAACTTCAGAGGAAAACAACATTTAAATAATATTTTTTTAAAAATCAGATCTAAATTAAACAACTAAAGTGAATCTTCTTCACTCAAGGTTAAACTTGCGTGGATTATCAGACGGGCGAATTTGACGGTACAATGAAAGATCAGATAGTTGGAGACATGAACCCACGGTATCTCAAAACCTTTAACATACACGTCTTATCATATGTAGGTATGTATTATAGTACTCCTGATACTATGGCCTAAATACCAACGTGAGGCTGCAGATTAGAGACTATTGGAGTCACTGCACATTCACCTTTTGCTGAAATAGATTGACGGTGTGCGTAAAGGTCCCAGCAGAGAATCCCCCCCATGTAAAAAACTGTGTGGAGACTTTATGGGAATGGACAACACAGTGCATCGCTACATATTCCCTTTGCCATCCTTGAATACAGAAGATACAACTATTGTCCAGGAGGAGTGTGTTGAGTTTACTAAAATTAATTTCTAAATATCCAAGGGCTCAAATTTAAATAGCATACTTTTGCTGCCATTTTTCTTTAGAGGTTTAAAAGGTGCAAATCCAACCATCTGGTAATTCATGCAAGTTAAAACAGAAAAAGGAAGTAAGTCTTTGACCCAGCTCTGGTTTGGTAAGGCTATATTCAAGTAGCAGATTGTGGTTTGACAGAAAAGACTATTTTTAAACTTTCTAAAAAAGTTCTTGACCAGCCGGAATGTTTCCAGGACACTGTTACAGCTACAGTTAGCACGAGTGACGACCGAAAGGGCTTTTAAACACCACGTCACAACGGTGCTTTCCTTCAGATTTACGTGCTTCAAGCTGGCAGAGTTGAGAAACGGTTTTCTGAACGTAGCAGCTAAAGCGGGACCGAGCTGAATATGAGTCAGACGGGCGTGGATGGAATGACAGTATTTTTCAGAGTTCTGCTGTTTTTGAGGCAGAGGATGCAGAGGTACAGTGCATCAAGAAGAGTCTGTGGTGTTGATGATGTAAGTGAGTAACGTCACTGGTTGATTCTGCACCTCCATGCGGCCGGGCTCTCGTCTTGCAGCCGTCTCATTTTCTTCCCTAACCACACCCACCAGGCTAAACCAATCACGACACAAACCACCGACTCCACGTAGTAGCCGTCCAGTGTCGTCACACAAGCGCCGCCTTCCTTCACGCACAGCTGGAAATGGGAAGAGGGAAAAGGAAGAAGAAGAGTCAGTTTAGGATTTTTAGATTAGGACATACAGTCAGATCCCTCCTGAGAGTTTCATCCTCTCCCCCTGCCCACTCACCCCTGCCTCCTCGGGGGAGCCACAGGTCTGCCCGATGGCCCCCTCACACGCCTTCGAGGTCAGTGGATCCACCATCCACAGAGCCACAGTGGACGGCCAGTTCCCTCCGAGGTTAGTGACCGTGTTCAGCAGGGTCATGTACGTGCCGCCGATGAGGGGGTCGCTCACTTTGGCGTGGAAGGCCATGCAGGCCACGTACATACTGTACAACGCCACCTGGGGTCAAAACACAGGAAACTTTTGTTTTAGAAGAGCATTGCAGGGTTCATACACATTTTGACCAATGGATTTCCATGACTTTTCCATGACTTTTCAATAACTTTAAACCAAATTCCCATGACCAAACATTTTGTGAAATCTCGGTGTATATATGTGAAAAAGTGACGAAATGTATTATTTAAACTAACAATGAGAATTCCAAGGCATACAGTTCAGCTTAAATGACACAAACCCAAGTATGCCTGCTTATATTTTGAGTGTATTTCTTTAAAAGCATAGGAATTATTTAAAACTCAGCATAAATGAACGACATGAAAATACGAATATAACACATTTCCACGACTTTTCCAAATTTTTTGGGATGTTATTGTTTTCCATGACTTTTCCAGGCCTGGAAATACACATTTAACAATTCCATGACTTTTCCAGGTTTTTCATGACCGTAGGAGCCCTGGCATTGGGTTGAATGATTTATTGCTCCTGATAGCCTGATGGCAACTAGAATTACTAGCTGGAGTTGTATGACTGATAATAGGAAAAGTTCAGGTCTTAATAAGAACATCAACATTGATTTGGAAAAACTATATCAAACACTGGAATAAAGGGAGAGAAGGGGGGTAATATACTTGTTAGTATTAACAGAGGACTACTGCACCTGATGCCCTGCGTAGCTGATCAGCACGATGGTGTAGTAGTAAACAGGGAACCCTCCGTCTTGTTTCACACTGGACGTCCACCACACCAGCAGCGCATACTCAAGGCCTATGAGCAACCTGCAATCACAACACTCTGTTAGCGTTTGGTTTATATGAATGTCTGTATGTTCTCAATCGCGCGTCAATACCTGAAAGGAAAGGCCTTATAGAAGATGTCCAGCGGTCGGGGCCCTGCTGTGTATTTACTGATGACGACCGGTAGAAGAATCTGCAGAGGCACCATGGGCACCGCCAGCAGTGCCAGCTGCTCCTTGGGAACTCCAGCCTCTACCAGCTTCAGACCTGTCACCGCATCTGCTGCAGAGAAGCCGATCTGAGAGGAGGTAAATTAAATATTTATCAAGAAACGGTCACATAGAGCAATCTGCCAAATGCTTACATTTTTAGATCATTTCAAAAATGGTAACGTACTTTAGCGGTGAGAAGCAGGGCACAAAATGTGAAGACTGTGGGCATCTTGATAATGGTGAAGAGCAACTTGTAGGTTTCCAAAACGCCCTTTGTCTCCTCCTGTGGGACTCTCCTCTTCCCTCTGCCGTTCGCAGTCTCCCTTTTAAAGACGGCCACCAGCGTTGTGGAAATCAGGAACACCACTCCCCAAAAAAACAAGAAGTCTGCAGTGGAGCAATAGAAAGCAGCAGAAATTACGATATTTAACTGATCATCGTGGAAACTGTAAAAAACATTATTAATCTTTTTAGCAGGTCAGGGATAGAAAATACCTGACAAGGTCACGATGCCTGTGTCCTTAGGCTCCGATCTGAGGTACTTGTTGCAGAAATTAGCAGACTCCAGAGCCAGAAAGAGCACGTTCCCCAAGAAGTATCCAGCCGTCTGACCTACAGAGTTGCATGTAGATGCATAACCCACATTTTCTCTGGACAACATGGTCAGGGCCCAGCCATCCACAGCTATATCCTTGGAGACAAAAAAGGAAGAGAAACTGAAGGATGAAGATAAGAAGCTATCTACTAGGGCTTGGCGATATGACTTATGACAATTTCCTGATTTCAAACCTTTACCGTGATTAATTGATTATTTTTAATTAATTAACTTTTTTTGTTTTTTAGAGCAAATCAAAAAAAATTGTACCAATTCCTGTTGAGCATTTTATGTTTAAATACTTAAAATTTACAACAAGGGGTCCTGCTTATGGAAGCCGCTGTATTTTATACAGTAGCCCAGACTGGACAAACTAAACAGCCTTTGAGTTTTTATGAAACTGGAAGGGTTCTCTCGGGTGAGAGTGAGGTGAGGGGCTATTCAGCTGCAACATGCAACTTCACCAGTAGATTTCACTAAATTCTACACACCGAACCTTTAAGTCAGTCAGAGGTTATCAATGTATATTTCAATGTATTTTCAGGTAACTGCCCAGTCTCATTATCTACAGTATTTTTTCTCTCTGCATGTGTGTCTGTGTCAGTGTTTATGATGGTCTACCTGTGTGGCTGCCAGGAAGGCAAGCATGAAGAACACTGCAGTGAGTATCCCCACATTCGGTCCTCCCTCGCTCTGCAGCAGTGCTTCAACGGTGACAGACAGGTAGAGCATGAAGAGGCCCAGCAAATACTGTGTGGGCACCAGCCATGACTTTCTGCAGAGACAGAGGAAAGAGATAGGTGCAGGTGAATGATCAGTGAAAAGATGCTGTACAAACTAAAACATTCAAACAGTATATCTGTGATGATTCTCAGTCCATCGGGTCACGGTATCTTCTGGGGTGGTGCATGTATATACAAACGTAAAATGCCTGGAGATAAACAGTAAACATGTGTCTTTCTTACCTTCTGCCAAACCTGCTGAAGTAAAGAGCATCCACCAGTGGAGCCCAGAGCAGCTTGAGACTAAACGGCCAGAAGACGAAGCTGAAAAAGGCCTGATCTTTGTAGCTGACGTTTTTGCGCTGTAAGATGAGTGGGATGCTGCCGGCCAGTCCCAGAGGAATCCCTTGGAGCACGTAGAGAAACAGAAGAAGCGACACGTTGCCCAACTCGCCACGGATCCCCGGCCGGCTGGCGTGCCTCCTGCCCTCTGAATCCGACCCTCTGATGAGACCCTCCGCCTCGTCCTCTTCCTCCGGCTCAGAGACACTCATCTCTCCTCTGTGCAGGTCCCCAATGTTCACATTTGCGGGGGTGGAACCTGCCAGCTTCCTCTGCCGCCCGTTCTTGTGTGCGATCACATCTGAAGGATCCATGTTGGAGCAGCGGACATTAAACCAGCTGTGTCCTCAGCAAGTCTAAAAGATGGATGAGAGAGAATTATTGAAACAACTGCACAGATTGTTAATACTCAAAGTCTCAGTTAGTTGGCAGACATTACAACCATTAGATTTTTAGGAAGCACAGTCATGAAGAACACAACATAAAGTGTTAAAACAGTCTGGTTATTAATTACAAACATTTACATACAATTGCAATATCATTTTGAACAAATAGGATTGTGTATAACTATAATATCAATAGTCAATAGATTTGTTTCTCCACTTATCTTGTTGACAACAAGATGGAGGAGATATTATACATGAATAAATGGACCTGTCATAACAGCTGTAACCTTCAAACGACCAGCAAGGACCATATTTCACAATAATGGGCAAATATAAATATACCTAAATTACAAATACATTCCATTGCAATATATCAAATTACATTCTATCACATGAGGGGGAACTGTACGAAGCAAACGAACAAAGGGGGAAAGAGAGAATCCCCCCAGCAGAGAGTGAAACCCACCTGGAGGTGATGACAACATGTCGGAGCAACAAACACAACAACACAGCAGCAGCTCAGCCGGACACTACTCACGTATTCTACGATCCTTCAGTCGCAGCATGGAAACACCGAGGTCAAACAACCGGGAGATTTCTACCGTGACACTTCAGATCAGCCTGTGGCAGCAACACGGCGGACTCAGGAAGAGCGGCTGGTCCGACGCTCAAATGAGTCCGGCACCTACAGCTGACGTGTCAATACACGAGGAAGATGTGTTCCGCTTGACATCTGGCCAGTGGACCCTTCTATTACAGAGACAAGGGAGGAGGTGAGTCAGACTAGTTCCCCCTGTAGCATGGGGGTGTGTGTGTGTGCTGGTTACAGAGCTCGGACAGACGCCTGGACACATTTGAAGTAGATGTCCTCCTGCTGGACATCCTGCAGCTTGGCCTATGGGACATATGCAGAGGGCTGGGGGGGGGCTGAGGCTCCTCCATAGCTCTGGACCTGCTGTCCCGCTCCCTCGGCCTTCTCCTGCTGCCAGCAGCTTTTTAGAGACATGGACAGAGGGACAGCGTTGAGGACCAGGTCAAACTAGTCACATCAGTGTATTCAGTCTGTTTCCTGTCCTACTTCATGGATCATAGTACTTGAGGATAAACAGCTCCTGTTGCTGACCTCACAGAGCTTTACTTTCAAACTGCACCATCAAAGTGTCAACACTGGTTAGAGTAGTTACCAACACTACACAACATTATCACAGTCATACTATAGCTCTATAATACACACAGGCAGAAGGATGAAGTAACTAAAGGAATAAAGATATTACATGTTCTGTAAATGTTCTGTAAATAAAACAATGTTTGAATCACAAATAACTGTGAATGAATAAATTAATACATTTAAAAATCATTTAAATTCCTCCCCTGATCATTGATGACGTCAGTTTTACCTTTACGTTACCCAAATCTGAGATACTCGTCTGTTTCACACCTCCACAGACACTTCAGCCTGCAGGGATGTAGACTCTCTGGCAGGAGCTGTTGGACTCACAGGGACACTATGTCTCTCCTCCTGTCCCCAGCAGAGGGAGCTTCATACTAACATCTAATCCTCATATGATGAGGCCTCAGAGATCAGACAAACCTCATTCTGTGGGATGGAGGTCAGAGACATATCCAGACTGGATATTTCTACTCTTGTATATCTCCACTGACTTCCACAACAAAACTTAGGCTGATATCCTTCAACCCGATACAAATACACTGTTATATGTTAATTTATTTCCATAAAACTCAAATCGTTCATCTTCTAGAAATCTAAAGACTGCTGGTCCATTAAAGTAACTCATAGCTACAGCTGTCAGATACATGAAGTAACAGTCTACCTCAACAGTGACTTACACTTCTTGATGTACTTATTTCACCACTGTAAACGGCCAGCCTGCACAAACAGCAAGTAATACCACAGGATTTTGTATTAATCAATAAAGAGCATTTTAAAGTTCACTTTACTCCATGATCAATACAGCTTGTATCTTCAGAGGAAATATCACAACAACAATTATATATCCACAAAACCCCACCTTAATCAAAGCAGTGTGTGTAAGATACACTAGATCCTTTCATCTGTGTATCATTCACATGACAATTAAAAGAGAGAAAGAGCATTTTGAGTCTCCTGGGTTTTTATATATTTCCTTCATCGCTATTTAAACCAAAATGATAGCATCTTTTTTTTATATCAAAGAAGTCACAATTTTTAGAATAGTTTTGGAGCCTAGTGGTTAAAGTACATGAAGTCAATAGTGATCAATAGGTTGAAATGTTATGGATATACATTGATCTGTATGGACCCGCCGTTGTTTACATCAGTCAATATATTACTAAATGTTAAGTCAAGCATGCTTGTTCTATACATACATTTTAAATATTTGGTTATGTGCTTGTTGTCCCTGTTTGAGATCTGTGTCAAATTGAGGTGTACAAAATATTCCCAAAAAATTTAACTTTTAAATAAAGAGGAAAGTAGTGGATCTAAATTTTCTTTAACCACGCCACCAATCATGTCCAAAAACTGTGCTGCAGCCTGCTTGATCAATACCTCTTTTATTACCGGTCATGACGCACCCATTACACCACATTTTACTTAGAGGTAATGAATGACTGCATGCTCGGCCTTGTGGTTGCTGTGAGTGCATGTGAAGCTGCTTATCCTCACCGATGGCATGTGACAACACACGAGCATTATCGGTCTGATCGGCATGTGACGAGAGGAGCACAGTGAAGCAGAGGGTCTTTGTGAGTGTCCCAACACAGAAGACAAATAATTCACCTTACATGTGACCTCATATCAGGATGATGCTGGACTCTATATTGCTCTTGTGGCAGTGGAGCTGTGCTAAAAAGCCGTATTCACATCATTCCAGGAATATCAATCGTATTTTTAACTCGTTTTTGAGGCTGGATTAATAATACAGCACAGAGAGCAATTGCCTCAGGATAGTTTGGGTCTATATATAGTGATTAAGGGGCGGCACGGTGGTGCAGTAGTTGGCACTGTTGACTTAAAGCAAGAAGGTTCTGGGCTTGAACTTTGCTTCGGCCAGGGCCTTTCTGTGTAGAGTAAACACGCTCTCCCACGACTTCCTCCTGAAGTGCAATGACAAACTTTTCCGTGGGAATGAATGTGAGTGTAAATGGGTATAAACCAGCCCTGTATCGACTTTTGACGCTTCTTTACTAACTGATTGATTTCACAGTGTACAGATTATGGGTTTATCATCATTCCTTATTACCTAAGTTAACATCGTCATACATCTGGTTTTCAAGTCAACTTTATTGTCATTCATCCACATACACAGTAAACGGCTGAACGAAATTACGTTTCTCACAGGCGTTAGCCTCCATGTGCCCATACATCTTGTTCCCTTTTTCTGACAAACAGTCAAACACCTGATAATGTTAAATTATAAATAAGAGAAAACCCGTAAATATACACATTTGCAAACTGAATTGTAACTTTACAATTATTTTGCAATCTGTCAATAAACCTGATTGACAGCAGGGATAATAATGAAACCAATGAGACCCATTATTTAAAATGTCTCTATTGTGGTAATATGATTAATAGAAAAATAATACGCATACATCAATAAAAGTCCAATATAAACCCATCTACCTGTCTTAGAGAGGGGCCTTGTGCATATATGGCAAATGATCCTTGAATAAATGAACAAAAGGTTAACAGGGGCCCAAAGTTTATTTTTTCCCATATATAGTCACCAGGTTGATTAATCTGGTCGTGCTCATAAAGCCCAGCGTTTAAGTAAAGAAGCACTGTTGCAAGGTTATAATAATATTATTGGTGCACTACAGTTAAGTTTCACCAGTTTTGATGGAGACATACCAGACAATCAGACATGAGTTTTCTGTCGACATGGCAATAACTGTCGTAGTTGTAAAGTGCCGTTCATTACATTTTCCACATGCTGCCGTTGATATAACATCTCACCCTAGTGATGAGCCTAAGTGTCTGCTGTGTGAAATGACCTATATCAGTTTTACCACTGTGTGGGTATATTGGTCCAAATACTTGCAATGACATGTTCAAAAAGTTGGGACTACATCATTTAAACCCAAATACAGAGGGTTTAATGGAAAAACTGTCAAAGATGACCAGTAACACCCATGTAACCAATGATGCTGAAGGTAACTAACTGTCTGCTGTAATAAAAGCTGTCTGAACAAGACTTGTGAAGTGATGAAGACCTCAGTGTCTCTCACAGCTGGAACATACAGTACAGCAGAAGTGTTAAAGTACGGGACGCTCTTCACACATACTTTCTGCCTCTGCCTGAGGGGGTTTGAATCTGCTTGACCCTCGTGCATCTGAGAGTGGACACTCAGGTTAGGGGATATGTCAACGCAATAGTACTGTGGGACTAGGGTACCTATAAGATAGACCTGTTCCTATAATACTCGTCTTTGTATTGGAGCATCGACCTTGTGGGTGTGTGTGTGTGTCTGTGTGTGTTAGTGTATTGTCCAGGTTTGGACGTAAATCTGTTAACTCAGACACATTATGGACACTTGTTTTCCTTATGGGGGCAAAAATCAAGTCCCCATAACGTTAATTCTATGGTGTGGACATGTTGTAAAGTTAGTAAAGATTAGGTTTATTTGAAGTTAGGTCATGGTTAAAGTTTGGTTAAGGATAATATTAGGTTTAGGTTTGATTAAGGTTAAGAATTGAGATTTAAATTAAATTAAATTAATCCTGCGCAGAAGCGAACTGCTCACCTCCTGCGCAGAAGTGAACTGAACTTAATTTAATTTAAAAATTTAAAAACAAAGAAAAAAAGGTATAATAACAAAAAGCCAGTTCATTTGCCTGAAAAAATAATAATAATCAGGATTGCTCAACCCTTGAAAGTACCAACTATAAAATACAATATCTAAAATGTATAGGACTGCAAAAAAACACTAAGCAGGTTGAAGCGTTGCATGCGTTTTGCCTTTTGCCTGAAAAAAAATAAATAATGACTGAGGAAATATCGTCACATAGAGCTGTTCCGGCTTGAACTCTGATCATGAGGCAGAAGTTTGGTGGTGATAGGACAAATTGCACCTATAGACTTTTTTGTTTGCCTAGTCATGATACACATGTTTATCGATTTTTGTGAAGATATGTCAATGTGAACACGTTCCGGGGGTCTCTGGGGGCACCGTTGAGCAATTTTGCCCTCAAAAAGCCAATTAATTTGCCTGAAAAAAAATAATAATAACCCTTACAATTTCAATAGGGCCTCACTGTGCCAGGCAGTGCTCGGGCCTTATAATACTAATAACTCGTTTAGCTGTGGTATCCTTTGAGTCAAAGGCTTTGACTATGATGGGTTAGGGGTCAGCCTGGGTCCATAGGAGACCTGGTGTGCCTGTGACAACACTTGACTGTAAAAACATCTCACATCTAGTGAACCCTCCAGTAGCAGGAGCCACTCTGATCAGTGACATCCTCCTGTCTCAGCCCTCGTGAGGCCACTCACTCCCTCCACTTTCAGTTTCTACACATTTCACTCTGCGCTCCTCCCAGGAAACACACACACACACGCACATTTATTTGGTGAGATCCCACAGTGAAGCTGACTCTCCAGCCCGAGGAGGAGGAAGAGGAGCCCAGACTGTGACAGCCCGGCCTCCCGACAACACGCTACTGCAGCAGGAGTGGGCGAGCTGAGCCAGGAGCGACCCGGTAGCTGTCTGTCTCTCAGTGTGTGTGTGTGTGTGTCAGTCTGCGAGGACCCGGGACACCGAGGGGGACAGCTCATTCCACAACACAGCACTCAGTCCTCCATGGCTCTGTGCAACGGAGACAGCAAGGTCAGTAGCAGCGGGGAGTGTCCGGTAGTGGCCGGGCAGCGGGGACACCGGGGGTCCGGTGCACCCGCTGCCCCGGTTAGCCCCGGCCTGTGTGCACCTCCGGGGGGGGAAGTTAAGGAGGGAATGTAAGGTTTGCCAGCAGCACTGAGGACCCCCCAGCCCCCTGTCGTGAGCCTGTTGCAGCGGGACATGGACATGTTGGCTCCTGGGTATGCTAACGTACCGGACAGGACATAGGTCCGCGGGGTTCAGCGTACATATAAGCCGGGGGGCACATGTCTCCTCGGGGAGCGGACGCCTCTCTCTTGTCCCCTCTAGGACCATCTGCCTCACAGCACCGCGTGGGCTTTAGCATGGCTACGCTAACTTTAGCTAACAGGCTAATGCTACCTCGTCCTGTTTATACTACGCGCCAGCTAGCATGCTACCCGGGCGGTTCGCCTGCTAGCTCATAGCCGGGTGGCCGCAATTCAGCAATGACAGCGCGTCTAAAAGCCTGTCACGCATTGTGAAAGCTGTTTAGCAGGCACGCTAATTTCTTTTTGGAGCTAACTTTAAGCTAACGTACACGGAAATGTTTGCCTACGTCGCTTCTAAGCTAGTATGAGTCGGGGGTGACCGGTGTGACACCCCGGGCTGCTGCGGAGTGACCAGCTGACTCGGTAAAGTTTGACCCGGGTTTTTCTCCTGCTTGTTTTCCAAGAGTCACTGTGCGTGATGACGCGTTGCTTTAAGAGCCTTACACCACTTTAGACTTTGCATCAGAGGTGCGCCATCAAAGTTGTTTTTAGACATGTCAATGGCGGAAGTGTGTCCCTGCCCCACGTGGGGTTCTGTTACTCGTCTACATAGTTAAAGTAAAGGCACTTGCTATTCATGATCTGACCCCTCGTAGCCTGTGTTATGAATACGATACTGTCACGATACTTGGGTGGCAATACGATATGTATTGCGATTCTTTGGGTATTGCGATTCTGTAAGTATTGCGATTCGATTTCCTCCGATTTATTTTGGTTATTATTTTTTTTAAATATTGGACCATGGAAAAAAGTTGAATCATACCTTCAAATACAACACAGTCAAATTCACTTAGAGATTTACAAGTTTTATTTAAAATATTAACATTAACTTAATGACTGCCGGGGAGCCAATAGAGAAAATAAATACAAATGTGCCCTATTATTGTATAGCCCCTGTCAACTGCACACAAACTGACAGATTAAGAAATGTATGCCACCTAGGCTACTTTTAAACACTAAATAAAAGGTAAATTAAATAGAATGAATAAAAGTTCATTCAATATTTCAACTTTGAAATAAACAAAAAGTAGGCTATGCTTCATTGTTGTCTGCATTTAGGCGATGCAAAGCTAGTGCTTGGGTATGTTTAGATTCTTGTGCAAAAAGAAGAGCTGGTCAACTTGCCCCCCCCCATATATCCCCCCCGTATAGACAAATAAATATGTTATTAAAAAAAATCGATTTTGGAGGCAGCATGTCGATATAAAATCGTCATTCACAAAAATTGCGATTTGTGACTGAATCGATTTTTTCCCCCATCCCTAGTTATGAATAGTTTGATTTTACGCATAGGTTTATGAAATTGCCTCCGTACACGCAGAGAGGGAGAGAAACAGAATACCGTGATGAGGGGCTTGACTAATTTGTGGGCTTCATGTGATGCTGCTGATGGGATGAATGACTGCAGCACTCCACACGAGTGACGGTCTGTGTTGTAGCTCACATGTCCATAATTGTGTTAAGCCTAATTGAGTCCCATTTGCCATGGGGAAGGGGGGAGGGGGGGTCAGAGGGGCAACAGTTCAGAGTAGAGGGAGTGGGCTGTCTTGTGACGCCACCAAATTGTTGAAGAGATTGTTAAAACTATATTTGTCTGTCCCTGTCACCTGGTTAACACAAGTGTGCAAAAGTGACATTGGGCGGTCACACACCTCAAGCAATGTAAACATAACAGTTTGTGTGGTTTCTTTTTTCCCGATTGTGTGTCAACAGCTGGAGATCAGCAGCACGGAGCAGAATGGGTCGTGCGAGGGGGCGGTGGCGATCCTGGATGCCGGGGCCCAGTACGGCAAGGTGATCGACAGACGGGTGCGAGAGCTGTGTGTACGCTCTGAGATCCTCCCGCTGGAGACCCCGGCCTTTGCCCTCAGAGAACAGGGATACAGGTGAGCATGACAGGCACATGCACCACAGATGTTTATTTGTCCTTTGTAGCATTGTTAGTACTGTCCTGTCCATATTAATGTTTTACTCTACATTTTGACTTTATCGTTAACGCTCTCACAACCTCCTCAGGGCAATTATTATTTCAGGAGGTCCAGCCTCTGTGTATGCAGAAGATGCCCCCTGGTTTGACCCGGCCATATTCACCATTGGGAAGCCTGTCCTTGGGATTTGCTATGGGATGCAGGTATTCATGTTAAATCATGCCTCTACACATTTAGTAAAGGTCTGCTATGAGAAGCTGTTGAAGTGATTTAGGGATACCATCAACCCCATTCAAACCTGGTATTAACATCTTTCATGAGTTATCTGATCACAAGTGGTCATATGGGATTAGATATATAGATCACATATTGAGCATGAAAGTGAGATTCAGTCACAAGTGGTCTTTGCTGTGGTATTTGCTTTCACTCTAAGTAGCTGTACTGTACTATCACTCAACTCCAGGCTACTGTCCAGCTCTCTTGGGCTAAAGGGGATTTAAACCACCTTCTTCAAAGGCAGCCTGACATTTGCTGTGGAAGAAGAGAGCGCTGCTTGCTCGGTTTGCCAATCTAGCCTGAAAATGGAAACCAGCAGCTTCTCAAGCACATTTCTCTAAACTTCAGGCCATTGTGCAATGTTTGGAATCACACTAAAATGCGATCTGTGTCCAAGTGTTGACTTTGCTGTGTGTGTGTTACAGATGATGAATAAAGTGTTTGGTGGAACAGTACACAAAAAGAGTGTAAGGGAAGATGGCGTGTTCAGTATTGGACTGGACAACACTTGTTCTCTCTTCAGGTAATTAAGTTTCTATTACTAATAATATTACAAATATGTCACAATGAGCAATAAGCACATTGTTTACATGAAGCTACCCATTCGCACACATCCTTTTAATTTTACAATTAGATACAGGGTTTTTGCTATGTTCATTTTTGCAGCAGTGGCCAAATGTATATCTGTATTTGCTGATATATTTAAGGCCGAGAACATGACTGGTACTTTGTAAAAGTTTGTTAAATCGGTGAGGACATACTTGGTGCAAGAATAACATGAATCCTGTGCACAGAAAACAGCCTCACACTACCAATGAGGTTGTGTGATAAAGCAAGTTTTTGTTCTGGTTATTCTCAGGACCACAGTTACTACATAAACTGCTGACGCATTCCTGCAATCACATATAGTTGTTAGACAAATACTGCGGAGTTTAAAATAGAAAGCTTTTTTCACTGTCTGCCTCTAACCCTTGACTCAAATGCACACCCTGAAAACAGTCACCGCACTTATAACTAACATACACCACATTCCTTCTTCTTATGTCTGTGTCTCTGTTGTTTGTCTTTACAGAGGCCTTCAGAAGGAGGAACTGGTCCTGCTTACCCATGGAGACAGTGTGGATAAAGTCGCTGATGGCTTTAAAGTGGTGTCCCAATCTGGGAACATCATTGCTGGTGAGGAGCACACTTCAAATTTATTTAGAATCAGATTGTGGTGCATAAAAACAGTCGTTTTGTTTTGTATAAAGCCTGACACTGTGTGCGTGTATTTACATCTGACACAACCTTTGGGAATAATGTGCAATCTCTATTTTGAGTTGTTGTGTCTTGTACATAGTTGTTATTTTGAAACGCCCAAAATTTGACCGTGGTATATTTACATTCCCGTCATCACGTCTCTGTTTTCCCCAATAGGGATCGCTAATGAACAGAAGAAGCTGTACGGGACCCAGTTTCACCCCGAGGTCGACTTGACAGAGCGAGGCACGGAGATGCTGCGCAACTTCCTCTTTGAGATTGCGGGATGCACAAGTACCTTCACTGTACAGAACCGCCAGCAGACCTGCATCACTGAAATCCAAGAAAAAGTTGGGAAATCTAAAGTGCTGGTGAGTTGAACTGCACCAGATTTAATAAGTGTGTGTCAAAAGCATTTTTAGGGCAGATTTACTTAAAAGAAAGAAGCCTGTGTTTACCTACAATGGGAGATAAAGCCGAGTTGCTGAGGGTGAATTGTGCTGGCTTCTCCGAAAGTGGTGACAGCAGCAGTCATGTGAAGTTAAGTCGAACCAATTAAACTCTGAAATTAAACCCTGTCTGAAAAGAGGTAGCCGACTCCCTGAGAGGCTTCAAACTGGGCTTCATCTCAGGGGAGTATGAAGGCGTGTAGGAAACCGGCACAGGATTTATATTTCTAGAAATACATGCAGCCTCTTTATTTTTTTCTACGTGGAATTTCAGGTAACAGATTCCCAAAAGTTGTTAGCCAGCTAAGTAGAAGAATAGCCGCTTGGAGTCATCTTTTCCAACTGCCTATTATTTTACATCCTGGCAATACGTACTACTACACTTAAAATGAAGATTATATTACCGGGAAAAGCAGTCGTTAATGTGATTGTAAAATAGTAATGTTAGTGGTGTCCCAATTCAGGGCCGACATCCTTAGTAGTCTGCATTTGAAGACAGATGTCATGTGACTAGAGGGGTCCTTCACAAGTGGCTGAAAAATATCCAACCTATCCCAGGATTCATTGCACTGCAGTGACAAAGCTAACAAGCTAGCTATTCAGGTGGCTGAGCAGCAGTAAGTGCAGCGGGTCAAAGTAACTAGTGATGCATCAGTAGGGCTGAGACAAGCTGCTGATACAAATAGGAAAACCGCTGATAGACCAGACCAATCTAATTTCAGTTCAGCCGGCCCTGACTATGAAGACCCCACTTTTGACCGCTGAATTATGACACTGCTTTTGATATTGTGGTTGACTGTTGGCAAGTGGTCCAGTGATTACCTGGCGAATTTGTTCCCAGTCGAGCAAGATCACACCTCTTCATTTAAAGATGTTGTTTGGGAACATATCCTCAGGTGCTTCTGAGTGGCGGAGTGGACTCCACAGTGTGCACAGCCCTCCTCAACAAAGCTCTTAACCCGGACCAGGTGATCGCGGTTCACATCGACAACGGCTTCATGAGGAAGAGGGAGAGTCTGAGTGTGGAGGAGGCCCTCACCAAGCTGGGTATCAAACTTAAAGGTAGGTGACTAAGTAGAGATAGTACAGTTAGAACTGACGGGTCTAAATAAAGACTTCAAGATGGGAACTTGTTGACATAGTGAAATGTGCTCTTGTGGTTTCAGCTGTTAATCTAATTGGAATTTATCAAGAAGTGAAATCAGAAACCTATTAAGAGTCAAATTATAGCTTCTTTTAGGCTATGTATTGCCATTGTGGGTAATTGATATTATTTAGCCATTTGATAGACTGAATGATTTGTATCAGCCTTAGATGTAACTGGATAATGAGCTGAGATGTGGGTTTTTGTGTCTCTCGTAACCCACCTGTGTCTTCTGCCTCTCCTTCTCTCCCCTATCGTTGCACTCCTCAGTGGTGAACGCAGCTCACACCTTCTACAATGGAACGACAACCCTTCCCATCTCTGACGAGGACAGGACGCCCCGGAAACGCATCAGCAAGACCCTGAACATGACCACCAACCCTGAGGAGAAGAGGAAAATTATTGGAGACACGTTTGTCAAAGTGGGTTTAAGGTTTTGATTATTTATGAAACATACTAAATAATGCTTTTACTATTGCTATGTTTTAATCTTAACCTGTCTTGTTACTGTACATATCATCTTTAATCACATTATCTCTTCAGCTGCACATTCATATAATATGGTTTCTTTGTTTGTCTGTGATTCACTTGTTTACTGTTGTACCTGACCTAATGACTTGTCATGCGTCACAGGTGGCGAATGAAGTGATAGGAGAGATGAATCTGAAGCCAGAGGAGGTTTTCCTGGCCCAGGGTACCTTGAGGCCCGATCTTATCGAGAGCGCCTCTCCTCTCGCCAGTGGCAAGGCGGAGGTCATCAAAACGCACCACAACGACACCGAGCTCATCCGCAAACTCAGAGACGAGGTATTGCTCACACACTGTTGTTGATTTTTAATGGTTTGTTCTGCTGCTATGTAAGAGTATGGAAATACTGTGCCTTTCAAAGATGTTTACACTTATGCTTAAGGTCATAAATCTCATCACTTCCTCCCTTATAAACATTATCTAGAACAATTTTATCTAGATACTTCCAAATTACCTATTTGGAAGCAAATGTTTATTGAAAGCTTAAGATGTTAATGAAGATTTTTTTTTTTTAATTATGCTGACTATTGACAGTAAATCCCTTATTTCACACTTCTATGGCAGAATGATGACAAATTTGTAAACATCACTTGCTTTTATTAAAAGTTAATCTATAATCCTCTATTCTTCAAAGAGACCTCCTTCTTAATTCATGGTTAAAGATTTAAATTCACTCAAGGCAGCACCGAAGTGACTGTTCTTTTTTTGCTCAGTTCTTCTGCATAAACGCTATGCAATACAAACATATCCCTGACTCCCCCACGGTTGCAGTGCTGATTCCACTTGTTTTATGATCCTCCAGGGAAAAGTTATCGAACCGTTGAAAGATTTCCACAAAGATGAGGTCAGAGCGCTGGGGAGGGAGCTGGGCTTACCAGAAGAGATTGTCTCCCGACACCCTTTCCCTGGCAAGTACAGTTTTATAAACACAATACTGAGCAATGTTGCATTTTCATTGTCTCCTTTCTGTCTCTTTCTCTGATGTTTAGTTTATCAGACAGACTCAAATCTGTCAAAAATAACTCCTGCATTTTCAAAAAACTGCTTCTCCTCTTTCTGCTCCCGTTAGGTCCTGGTTTGTCCATCAGAGTGATTTGTGCAGAGGAACCATACGTCTGTAAGGATTTTGCTGAAACAAACAACATCCTCAAAATCATCTCAGACTTCTCTGCCAGTATCAAAAAGGTACAGAACAACACTAACTCCTAAGAAAATGTAATGAAGGGGTGGTGTACAGCTCACTTGGCACAGCTGGCAGCGACCTGAATTTGATTCCAGCCTGTGGTCCTTTGCTGCGTGTCTTCCCCCATTCTCTCTGTCCCCCTTTTACCACTAGACTCCCTCTGCCCTATAAAATGAATATGTACTGACTATTTGGATGACATTTGTTTGTGGAGACTATTCTAACAGAATCCCACTTCATGCAATGTCAACTAATGGGAAGAGAAACTGATTTATTGATTTGTATGCCAGCGTTTGCAGTGACGCATGCACATTTTTATTTATTAACTGAATCACTGTTTATTGAAAACACCACTGTGAGCCGCTGACACTTTAAATATCCTGACATCAGATATTTGAGGTCGTTTGCAGATCCTGATGAATCAAAGACAGATGCAGGACTGAGGGAAAGTCTAGCTCTGATAAATCACTGGTTCCCTGCAGTGAGCTTGCAAATATGACTTTATTTCTGTGGTAGAAACTCAGGCAAGTTATAATCTTTAGAAATAAAAATACCAAGTGGCTGTTTGTATAACGAGAAGACATAGGCTGCAATTCATATAATCAAGGACTTATAATGTGCAACCTCTGCTGGTGGTTTTAACAGATTGCTTCATAAGCCTTATATCATGGTTATGGTAGAAAAGCCTTATGATAGTTGAGATGATTTGAGAGTTTTCTCATTTGGTTTTGATTCTTTGTTTATCACTAAGTCAAACTAATGCCAAATGTGAAGAACAGAAATTTAACATTAGCTTTGGTAAGAATTGGAGTTTGCTACAGGTTGTCTGACACTACAACTGAGGTACAGAGAAGCTTTTCAGTAGAAGAATAATTTAATGTTTCTGTTTATAAGAGTTTATCAACATTTTAATCAAGTATTTCTACTTTGACACTGGAAATCAAGGTTTTTGTGGATAATCTGACAAAGTTGATGACCATCTGAAAGTCCGTTGTTCAGCAGTTTCAATGCTTCAGCAGTTTCAATGCTTCGTGAGACATTTTATATGAGAAATGTAATTTATCTTTGTTAATTAAAAGTATTGATGACTTGAAAGAACTGTGACCTGTTTGAGGTAGCTGCCGTCACAATCAGCGTCTTTGTTTCTTCTCTCCAGCCCCACACTCTGCTGCAGAGAGTCAAGTCGTGCATATCAGACGAGGAAGAGGAGAAGCTCATGCAGATCACCAGCCTTCATTCACTCAATGCCTTCCTGCTGCCCATCAAAACTGTCGGCGTCCAGGTAACCAGCCTCATTACATCTCACCAGTCGCACTAAATTTATAGGTTGTTGATTCAGTGGGATATAGAACAGACAATCTAAGGTAATAATAATAAGGAGAGAAAAGTAGCCATTCAGGTTAAACTCACAGTTCAATCGTTATTGAGATGTAATATTTATCTTCATATAAAAACCTTGTACTATGGCTTTTACCAACAAGTTTACGATTCAAAGACTCTTTTCTACTTTATCTGATATTTAATCTAAGATTCTATCATAAATCACACAAGTGACATTATTGCATAGGTGGCTTTAAGGTCTTCACATTGACTTCTCTACCAGGATGTGGGCAATAGTTAGGAATACATTTATTCATTTGTTATTTTAAGGTAGAGCTAATACAGCGGCAGCTTAAAGGCTCAAGTAAAAATACACTTTTAAAAGTTTATGTATTTTATTTGTTTGAGATTTCTTGAGTAATTTTACATATGTGGAGAATTCAATTATCTTCAGAGTTACTAAAGTTTCATTTAAGGCTGTGAAGACCTAAAACAGTGTCTCATGTGTTAAAACTATAACTTCTTTGTTTCCCATCAGACACACACAGAGGTGTCTCTTGTGTAACTGTTGTGGCGTAGATCAATTTTTTTCTTACTTTCTGGAAGTTTATACTGAGCTTCTGTGTTGTTTGGAGAGAACAGTGGTTACAACCACTTTCCTCCCACAGTCATCACAGTCAGTGACTGTGTGTGGGTGTGTCCTGTCACTTCCTGTTTGAAGTTGCAGTTTTAAATTTAGTATAAACCTCAAATTGTGGGGCAGACAGGAGACTGTCTGCAAACACAGGGAGGTTTCCCTGCCTGGGTGATTAGTTGAAATGAAAACAGACACATTTATTTATAGAAATGTAACTGCTACTCCTGCGTTTGTTGAGGGCTTGTGTTTTCTTATTTGTTGTTTTATTTGTAGTTCAATGAAAACTTAAGCTAACATTTTTTTTTTCTGTCTTAGGGAGATTGCCGATCCTACAGTTACGTGTGCGGTATCACAAGTAAAGAATCTCCACACTGGGAATCTCTTATGTTCCTGTCCAGACTCATCCCTCGCATGTGCCATAGCATCAATAGGTAATACACAAATCTTGCAGTGAAACACCACGTTTTAACAGTCAGCTCTGTCTGTGGTTAGCAGAACAGACAGACCCATTCATGCATATATTTGTGCGTTTCTCTTTCCAGAGTTGTGTATGTATTTGGGTCCCACGTGAAGGAGCCTCCAACAGACATTACTCCAACCTTCCTGACCACAGGCGTTCTGAGCACGCTCCGACAGGCTGACTTTGTAGCTCACTCTATTCTTAGAGAGTCTGGTAAGTGTGTTTATCCCAGTAACTTCAGATATTTTAAGTGAGCCCTATGTATTGAATCAAACAGACTATTTGGGATGATTTTTGTTGAAGGAATATATGTAAGCTATACACACACATGCATAACCTCACTAGCGCACTTGTGTGAATAGTAACACCCATAAAGGGAATTTCACGTCTCCAGAGGCAAAGCAAATAGGAATTTTAAATGTTCCAGTCAGACGACCTCTGGTTTTACTTCTCTATGTAAGATGTGATTAAAATGGCTTCAAAGATAATTTTTTCCACTCTTCATATGACTAGTACTTTATTAATATATTTCTGATAGCCCTGTGTTTTTCCATTGCTGACACCCAGTTAAGGCATCATTAATAAAATAGACAGAATCTATTTATGAAGATATTAACTCATCTTAAGGCATAACGGTATAAAGAACCAGCACCTGAGTCTGCATCATTTCATGTTCCAGATAATTTAGACTCAAGTTATTGGCATTGTCAAATGGACAAATGCTATGTGACTATTTTTTTTTCCGAACAGAGACGTTGAAGCTTCATTGGTCTTTTCAATTATTAAAATTTGTCAAAGCAGCATTACGATCTTTCATTTTGGCTTTTTTTCTTTCAGGCTTCTCCGGTAAAATCAGCCAGATGCCAGTCATCCTAACCCCCCTGCACTTTGACCGTGACCCACTGCAGAAGCAGCCGTCCTGCCGGCGCTCTGTGGTGGTCCGCACTTTCATCACCAGCGACTTCATGACTGGCATCCCCGCTACGCCGGGCAACCAAATCCCAGAGGAGGTATACAATGATTTACTCTTAGTGTTTGCCCGATAGTTGGTGGCATCATCTCAACACCATGGGTCCCAACTTAAGGGCCAAGGGCGTTAATCGACTCAAGAATTAAATAAAGGGGCGGTTGTAAGTGTTATCTGTTTATTTCCCCAGGTGGTGCTGAAGATGGTCAACGAGATCAAGAAGATCCCAGGCATCTCCAGAGTCATGTACGATCTGACTTCCAAACCGCCGGGCACCACAGAGTGGGAGTAACACACCACACGACGTCACACCGACAGGACACGCACTCACACACGATGCACAAAACACACTCAACAGATATCAGAGAGGGCTGGTGAACTCCTCCTTTTATTCTGTCCTTCCAACCTTTTCCCACCTCCCCACTCCTCACCCCTCACCCCTTCCCCCTCCTCTCTTTAACATTCCCACGGAAGGCAGACTGTACTGTGACGGGTGCACGCGCAAAGGTGCTCCCGCTCTGCTCTCCCCACCACTCCTCCCTGGTCTTAATATTTTTTGGCGATAGGGATTGATTTACGTCGGTTATTGATAATGTATTGTAATTTTTTTTTGGTCGATGTTTTTCCTCTCTATGACAAAAAGATAAAATTGCTGCTTCCTTTTTTGAGGTAAAGCCATTAAAGGCGAGCGGCGAGAAGCTGTGAAAGTTCAGAACGTGGACTTTATGTTGTGCCTCAGGTTACGGGATGAGCTTGACATGAAATAAGCAAAACCATAGTGTGACGAAAAGAGAAAAAAAAACAGTGGAGGGAGGATTTGCAACTCTTCAGCAATTGTTTTCTGCCTTCTTATTTTTGTCGTATGTTTTCTGTTGTATTATCGTATGTCAGAATGTTCTCCGCCTAAAGACTATCCTCTCTATTTGTCTGTTATCACTCTCTGCCTGTATACTGTGCTCTGAAGAAGGTTGTCTGAGCGGACATTAACCTGCACAGACGACCAGAATGACCAATCAACAGTTTTTAAGCTTTTTGTTTTGCCAAAAGTAGAATATGCCGTGGTGATGTATAACATTGTGGGTTCCTCGGGCGACGACGCTGCACCTGCTGTGGTCAGCCGTCAATGAGAATAGCTTCAGTACGATGACTGGTGTGCAGCTGTGCAGGAGGCAAATATGATGGGTAAAGTTTATTGTGCCTGTTCTATTGTTTTTCTTTTTTGCTTTGTTGTTTTCTTTGGTGTGACCCGACATGGACTATTGACGTTTCCAGAAAAGAGGATATAACACTGTTCCTCCTCATGCTGCAATATGTATGCTTTTTATGAAGACTAAACACGACAAATAACAAAATTATAATTACATTAGAGTTTATAACCACATGTGTAAATTGCTTTTCATCCTCATTTGGTTGCCCTTTGTTGTGCAGGGGCATATCTTTGCACATCTCTTCTTTTTCTTTATTCACCCATAATTCCTCTGTGCTTGATCAGCACAACAGCATAAAACATCCAGCGGGAACTTAACCGCAAGTGTGTCACTGTGTCGTGTCAAAGGTCAGGTTAAGAGCGCCGTCTGTGGCCATCTCTAGCATTACGTTCACTGTGTCTCAGAATGGCATTATCGTGTCATGTTACTTCTGTTCTGTACAGCATCATGATCTCAATTCTTGTCATTTAGACCTCAGTGAATTCAGTGCTCAGGTTTAACTGAGTTTCAAAAAGTGTACCCCCCCCCCCCCCGTTAGAGACATTTCACTCAGACATGTTGGTCCTCTCACCTCCAGCTGTTTGTGTTTGTGCCTCCCCCCCTCTGTAATATCCTCATCCCTTCCATTTTAGAGGCCACATACTCCTAATTAAAAAATAAATGGTTTTCCTCTAACTTGTCTTAACTGCTATTAGTGTTTTCCCTCAGTTCTGCCTTTTTATGTGTATTTCCGTTGCATATGTCTCCATAGAAAACAGCTTGATAATAACGGACATAGAATTTTGTAGTTGGATTTAACTGCAATATTGATAAGATTAAGTTATGCAACTATATGTCTGTTTTTTTTTGTTTTTATTTCCGTTCAACAATGCTCGTTCTCCTTAGTAATGTGCCTCAAACCAAGCCACTGCATGCAGTTTCAACTATGACGACATTTGTACAATGGAAAACTGAGCTTTAATAAAGATCTCAATGTTGAAACTTCTCACATCTGTCATGAACAGCTCATCTATTGTAGACTCTATAAATGTATTTAGCTTATCCTCTTCATCACTGAAATATGCATCACTTAAAAAATATTGAACGTGTCTGTGGAGAGTCACCTTTGGAAGCACTTGTATTAGAGGGAGGATGAGATGATAGAAAATCTTACCAATAAAATACAATATAACAATATAATATACATCATTCTCGCTCTCTCAATTTTTTACATGTCAAATTACCAAACACAGGCTACTCAAACCTCTAAACTAAATAATCGTTTATTGGAGCATCACATTTTTAATGCTGTTCCTGTGTTTAAACAGCAATGAACAATTACTCTTGATCCATCCATCTCTATCTCTATGGCATGTATCTGTCTTATAATGCAGCCTTTTGTAGTTTGTAATATACTGTGATTACAGCCAGATTGCTAATATTTACAGTTTTGTTTAACACCAGAGGCATCTGAAGGTTCATTTTCTCACCACACTGAAAACTCTTCACTTCAGTCTCATCACTTCAGAAGTTATCATGTAAAACTTTTTAAAACCAGCCCAGCAAAATAAAACTCCAACACACACATACTTCCTCTTTTCCCCTGTAACAGCGTGCCTCACGTGTCTGCGTGAGCTGCCCTTTAAAATTAGCATCTTTTTAAATGACTGCATAATTGATTTCTCGCAGAACTCATCAGCATCAGTCAGGCGACTCTTGATCACAAGGGCTCAATTACATACACACATACACGTGTACATATCCTCAGCAGCTATACAAGATTTGCATCTCGATATCTCCATGCTGTTTGCAAATCCACTTTGAGTATAATGTCATATAATAATAATAACTTTATTTCTATAGCACTTATCTAAACAAGGTATACTTTACAAAAACATTGAAATAGAACGAAAACAAAATAAGACAAAATAAGAAGGATGGCATAGAACAATATTAAAAACATCAGTTAATTAAAACGAGTATAAAGTTTTGTAGCTTTATGTTTTTAGCAATAACTGAAATGGGTAAAGTGCCAGAATATCTTATTCCCTCAGGTAAGAAATGTCAGAGCCGCCTGGTCCTGAAGGCAAAAACCTGGTCATCCCTAGTTACCAGCATCAGTTTCCTGCCTTGAGTAAGGTACCGGCAAATTTTGGTTGGAGGATTTTAGATTACAGCTTGGAGCATATAGGGATCAGACTGTCCTGATGAGCTTTAAACGGTATTTAAAAATATCCTAAATAATAGTGTTATACAGTTAATATAAACCGCTGTGTAAATTGATTTCATTAAGAACTTATTTGTGTACATTCACCCCTCGTTAACCAGCAGAGGTCCCTCTCTGGGCCCAGCTCTGTATGTGTGTGTGTGCGTGTGTGTGTGTGTGTTTGTTTGTGTGTGTTTGTTGTACAGATAACTTTGGGAGGACCATTTTTAGCCTACAACCTGCAGAGTGAGGACATTTTGGGAAAATGAGGACATTTGGGCCAGTCCTCACTTTCTGACCCACATTTAATGAACTGTTTTGTGGTTAGGATCTGGTTTAAGGGTGCGCTTTAGGTAAGGGTAAGGGTAAAGGGCCACAGATAATGCATATGCCAATGAGTGTCCTCACTAAGATAGAAGTACAAACCTGTGTGTCTCCCCTCTGACTGAGAGACAAGAGCAGACAAGTTCAATCAGCCATGGACACGTCGCAGACCCACACTCGGGGGACCAGACATGATTTTGGAACAGTCGCCAGGCGTGATGTTGTGCAGAGACTCTACAAGTTACAACATGCAGCCGCCAATTAAGTCCTGGCCTGTGGCGGTTTGTTGCTCTGTAGCCGACCTGAGTGGAGACTAATGAACTGATTGGTATTTACAGGAGGACAGAGAGAAAGAATAGAGAAGATATGAAACTATGGGATGTTTTATTTGAATGTATTTGATATTTTGGGCATTTTTTAGTGGTTCAGCATCCAGTTTGTGCTGAAGGAGGGTGACAAAACTGGTGGAACAATTTTTGAACTTTATCTTAAACACCATTAATAACATTAAAAAAATTCTTTACTCTTTGTTAAAATGAACCAAATCATACTGTTCTGTTTCAAATTAAATAAAGTTAAAGTCCTCTCAGCTTCTCATTGTAGTCCAGGGCCTTTCTCTTCGCTATTGAATCCCATCTGATGTAACCTTGTGAGGCACGTCTCCCCCCCCCCCCCCCCCCCCCCCCCCCCCCCCGGGAGCAGATGAGACACCTGTCACACTTTGCCGTCTGCCACAGTGAGAGAGCTCACTCCTTTCACGCTGTCGGACGGAGCATGGAACTCACACGCTACCTGCTGGGATTTTGTGCCTTTCTCTACATTCACAGGTCTGACTCTGCAGAAGCCACGTGCAAGCTGAAGGCCAAGTTCAACCTGAGCGGCTACAAGAACGTTGAGAAGAAGCAGGTGGTCGTTGGGGGGATGTTTCCTGTTCACAAGCGCATCGCCTCCACCGACAGCAACACTTCCAGGCTGCCCGTCTCCTCGGGATGTGAGGGGTGAGTCCAGCTTTCTCCTTTAGAATCTTTATAACAGACACACTTATTGTCCTATTAAAGTTTATTTATGAAATATTTCTGCTCTTAATTATGTGTTTCATCCACACAACGTACTCCTGAGATCTCTTAGCATCACGATTTAACTACAGAAAGACAGACAGAGCCGAACAGCACCTCTGGGACCAATTAGCTACAGAAGCCTTTATTATAAATATTATGTACAGAGTGTACGTCTGCAACAACAAGCAGCATCAGAGTCTGTGAACAGTACTTTTGTGGGTAATTTAGGTAGAAACATCAGGACTTAAATTATGTGTGTGAATCCATCAAGTATTTTGTTTTTGCAACTACTAAATATGACTCTAGGTTTCTCTTTCTTACTAAATACATCATTTTGTGAAAAGAAATAAATACAGGAGAATAAAATTCATCTCTTTTTTGTTTTTCATCCTCCAGGTTTAACTTTCGCACCTTCCGCTGGACCCAGACCATGTTGTTCGCCATCAATGAAATAAACAACAGGGACGACCTGCTGCCCAGCACAGACTTGGGTTACGTCATCTACGACTCCTGCTTCACCATCTCCAAGGCCGTGGAGGGAACCCTCACCTACCTGACGGGCCAGGATGTGGCCGTGCCCAACTACCGCTGTGGGAACGGGGCGCCCCTGGCCGCTATGGTGGGCGCCGGCGGCTCCGATCTGTCCATCGCCACAGCCAGGATACTGGGACTCTATCACTTCCCACAGGTAAGGCATCCGTGAGAGACACAGAGGTAAAGACAAGGAGAAGTCAACAGAACGAGACATGCTAATCCTCTTATCCGTACCTGTAGGTCAGCTATTGCTCTTCGTGCTCTGCCCTGAAGAGCAAGTTCCAGTTCCCCACCTTCCTGAGGACCATCCCCAACGACGAGCACCAGTCCTCAGCTATGGCCCAGCTGGTGCTAAAATTCGGTTGGACCTGGGTGGGCACCATCGCTGCAGATGATGACTACGGCAAGTACGGTATCAAAGCCTTCAAGGAGCAGGTGGAGGAAGCTGGTGTCTGCATCTCCTTCTCTGAGACGCTGCCTAAGGTGATCTCTTTGTCTGTAACTAGTCATTTTGATCAAAATGAATACGCTGTTGTTTCTGCAGTTTTCTATTCTTGTTACTTCAGGTGAGTTCCGAGGAGGACATCCAGCAAATTGTTGACACCGTCGTTGAGTCCACGGCCAAGATCATTGTGGTCTTCTCATCAGACGTGGACCTGAGTCCTCTGATCCTCGAGCTGCTTCGCCACAATGTCACCAACCGCACCTGGATCGCCAGCGAGGCCTGGGTCACCTCCGCTCTCATCAACCAGCCTGGGGTCAGTGATCAGTCACATGATGACCAAGAGGGAAGGATTCTGAATAAAGGGTGTTTGAACTGAGGCTGATAATGTGCATGTTGTTCTGCAGGTGAGCTCAGTTCTGGGTGGCACTCTGGGCTTTGGGTTGAAGAGGGCTGACATCCCTGATCTTGAGCGCCATCTACTGGACCTAGACCCCTACACTGACCCACTCACTGAGGAATTCTGGGAGGAGGTCAGTTTTTTCTTCAAGCTTTTTAATTGACTTGAGGAGCTGGAATTTAAACTGTAAAAAAGAATGTGTTGTAACGCTACGAGTCACTGGGATCAGATCAGATCAGATCATTGTTGTCTTGCAGATGTTTAACTGCACACTGGACTATGGCAGAGCTATGACCCAGGCTAAGCAGAGGGCGAAAGAGGTTAACAGCACTGTGTCCAGGGCAGCGAGGGGGCTTCCTGACGGGCTGTGCTCAGGGAAAGAGTCTGTGGCTAAGTTCAACAACACCTACTCTGATGTTTCCCAGTTACGAATCACCTACAGGTCAGTTCTCACCATTAACACTTACTAACCGATGTCAGCAATGTCACCAATTCATATTAATGCTACTGCAAATGTCACAAATATCACCTGTACCACTGATCTACCACCAGTCACAGGACCGTGATTTAAGTTAATATCGTCATAAGACATATCATCTTTAAAGACATTGTCCCATATATTAATAACTGTTTTCATTGGGACTGTTTTTTGATACAAAGTAGTTCCACAGTAATTAATCTGAAAAATAAATCTGGTGTCGATGTTGCTTTGAGCCTCACAGACAAAGATTGGGCTTCAGTGACAGATACATGAAACACAACAAGTGTGTTAAAGTGTGTTTTTCTTTCTGCGACGTGGGAGAACAAAAACCTGTAATTATCATCCTGGATCATTTTGCAATTCATGGTGATGATGATGGGGATGATGATGAAGATAGTAATGATAGTGATGATGAAGATAGTAATGATAGTGATGATGATGAAGATGATGGCACTTCCCCTCAGTGTATACAAAGCTGTGTATGCTGTGGCACACGCTCTGCACAACCTGGAGGACTGTCAAGATGGACAGGGGCCATTCAAAGGGAACACCTGTGCTAACATCAGCAACTTTGAGCCATGGCAGGTACACGTGCCTGTGTGTGTGTGTGTGTGTGTGTGTTTGTCTAAAGTTATTGCTAGACACCTTGTGCAAACAACCTGTAATACAATGAAATAGTTAGCTAATATAAAACTTAACCTACTGTGGAAAGTATTTAAAATATTGTTTAAGCATTATTTAATTGTTTTTTAAAGCATTGACAGCTCATATGTGGTCAAGTGTTTTTTTAGTGTTCTAACCCCAGTGAGAACCTTAGTGTTATTATAGTTCATCTTCTGCCACAGCTCAAATTATAGCACGTTGTAATGAGCTACAGACATTAAAACGGTCACCTCACCTCGGAAGGACGAGGACATGTTTCCCTACATATATTATCGACCAGAAGGTGGTGCTACAATCAACATTCAAAAAAGTGAAAGACCTTTTGACTGAATGGTACTTGTGTTAGGAAGAGGCCATGCTCCTTTTCTAATTTGAAATCTGTCGTCCTTAGCTGATGTACTACCTGAAGAACGTGCGTTTCAAGGTCCCGAACTCAGACGATGTTATCTACTTTGAGGAGGGGGATGTGGAGGGCTACTATGACATCATCAACTGGCAGGTCAATGGTCAAGGGGAGATGTCGTACATTATCGTGGGACGTTACAATGGCTCAGCAGATCCCGGGGACAGGATGACCATAACCAATGACTCCATTGTGTGGAACAATGAAGTGCTGGAGGTCAGAAGCTTATTAAGACAAATAATGACTAAGTCTACTCTCTGTTTAATTGTGAGTCTTTGTAGTCTTAGGCATAGTTATGTCTATAAATGTGTGTGTGTGTGTGTGTTGCAGCCTCCTCGGTCAGTGTGCAGTGAGAACTGTCAGCCCGGCACCAGGAAAGGGATCCGGCAGGGAGAGCCGGTCTGCTGCTTTGACTGCATCCCCTGTGCCGACGGAGAGACCAGCAACACAACCAGTCTGTACACAACTTTCAAACTCAACCTTAAAATATGACAGTGTCCTCCTCAAACATCCAAACTTCCACTGAAACCGACATTTGAATGATTTTCTTTTATTCTGTTGCTTCTTGAACTTGAATTATTATCTAAATGTTAGTGGATCTGTCAGAGAGAAATACTGTTCTACTTCTGTTTTACTTATCTTAAACCCAGATATTGCAAACTGGTATCTGTCCAAAAGCTGTATAATAATAATAATAATAATAATAATAATAATAATAATAATAATAATAACAATAATAATATAATAATAATAGTAATAATCCATTTATTACAACGGACACCTCGCAATAAATGATTTATACATATAATTATATATATAATTATTATATATTATTATTATATTTACAAATCTGTTAAATACTCATTCTATCCAAAAATACAATAATAAAATAAAATAAAAACAGCTTATACATCTTTATAATGCATGGCTTAAAATGATTAATTACCACAGTGATAAAAGTCCAAACAAGTTGCTCTGTTAATTTGCTTCAAAAAGCAAGAACATGCTGCAAAACCTTTTTTTCCAAAACCCATGAGGATTTGCTCGAGCAAAGTCAGATGTTATTTTACTCTTATGCTGAAACGGTGCTAAATCAGCAAAGTCTTATTTACGCTGATGAATCCTCATGAGACAAGTCAGCCATGATGCTGCCTGTAACTTCTGCTGACCCCACCGTCCTCTCATCTCCCTCTCTTCACTCTGACAGATGCTCGTGAATGTCTCCTGTGCAGCAGAGACGACTGGTCCAATGAGGCTCATGATGCCTGCATACCAAAGATCATCGAGTTCCTGGGCTTCTGGGAGCCGCTGGGCATCACTCTCATCGTCATCTCTGCCTTCGGGGCATTGGTTACCATCGCTGTTGGGGTGAGAATCATAGATGGAAAAACAAATAATGCCTCTATTGTCCCATGTTGTGTTTTGATGTGTTTATGTTCCTGCAGGTATTGTTTGCTGTGCACATCGGGACGCCTCTGGTGCAGGCAAACGATGCACCGTTGAGTTTCTCGCTGCTTTTCTCGCTGGTGGTGACCTTCCTCTCCTCCATCGTCTTTCTCGGAGAGCCTCAGCCGTGGAGCTGCATGACCAGCCAGGTGGCCCTGGCTACTGGCTTTGCTATCTGCCTTTCCTCCATCATGGGTGGGTGTACCTTACCTAATAAATGTGCTTTGGTAATTTTTTTTTTTTTACCATATGATATGATATGATTATCCTATTGCACTACTTTTTTTTAGGTGTATATGTTTTTTTTAATTTATATATTATATATTTTTTTAATGTTATTGGTGTGCACATGGAGTAAACTCTTGAATCTAGAATTAGGCAAACATAATCAGGTGTGTGTCTACACCTTGGTCTTGGTACTTCTGAGGTTTTTTTTTTCAAGGTATTACTTCCTCTCTATATATTCTTTTTTTTTAATTCTACAATAACATTTGCAATATGTGTTGACTTCAGGTAAATCCGTGCTGTTGATGCTGAGGGCCCAGGCTCTGAAAGCAGCTCGCACCAGAGCCAGAGCCGCATCCAAAGCTGCAAAAGCAGCAGCTGAGGAAGCGGCCAACAGCGGCAGTCCTGACGTCATCGTGACCAACAACACGTATAACAACAACGATGCCAACGTCGGTGCCAACCCTGAAGTTGACACTATCAGCTGTGCCCACCAGAGGGCGATAGCAGCCGGGGCAACATTAATCCAGGTACATACATTCACAGGCAGTCTTGGATCTTACTTGACATTTGACTCTGACCTTTTTTACGTTAGTGGAGTTGGATGTAATTATGTGATGATGTGACAGAGGTTTCCCTGCTCCCCCCAGGCCATCGCCTGCACGGTTTGGCTCTGCACGCTCCCTCCTCATCCTGTGAAAAACACCTCGTCCCAGAATATAAAGATCATCCTGGAGTGTGACGTAGGCTCTTTGGTCTTCATCTGCTGCGTCTTTGCCTATGACATCGTGCTGGCTCTACTGGCCTTCATCTTCGCCTTCATAGCCCGAAAGCTGGAGGACAACTGCAGGTAGGAGACTCAGGGGGCCCCTGAAGTATTGTTTTTTTATAAACGAGTAAATTGCAATAACATTTTTACTTTTGAAACTCAAAAAAAAAAAAATTTGCGTGAACAAGGAACCAATTAAAACTATATTCAAAGATGCGTCACTCAAACTTATATAGCAAACTATAAACACGGAATAAGTAAAGCAGTAAGAAGACAATTACTTTAATATCAGTACAGCCACCAGCTCATTTGGAGCTTAATAATTTGAATACATTTCTCTTATCTGGTCTATATATGTATAACAATAATTTTGAAATGTATAAAGACAGGTCAAGGGCAGAATATGACATGCAAAATTATTGAGGGATTATTACCTCCATCAAGGAGGTTATGTTTTCAGCCATCGGTTTATTTTTCTATTCGGTTGTGGGAATTCTTTAAATTTCCTATAACATCGGGAGATTTTCTTTAACATTGAGAGAGGTTTTTTAACAATATATTTGATTCAATAATAAAAAATCCGATATGTTTAGGGGGCTGATATGTGTGTGCGCTTTGGTTCAGATCCAAAACAACGTATGGATTTGGTGAATTTAAATGTGGTTTCATGATGGGACTGTTGGGCCTTGGTGGAGCTATTATCTTAATGTAGATTGAGTGCTATTGAACAGACTGTTCAGACTGTTTACACTCATATTTTGGCTGAATGCAGATATAATGTAAACAGATGCTACAAACACACAAAGCGCACTGATTTCTCATCAGAGGTCTGGTTGTCCCTTGAGATTTGAAGTTTGAATCCTTCTCTTGTTGTTAAAAGTTCATTTTAAAACTTCAGAGGTACAATGCACTTTTTCTTTATCCGTCTTCCAGCGAGGCGAAGTGCGTGACCTTCGGCATGCTCGTCTTCTTCATCGTGTGGATCTCCTTCGTCCCGGCCTACCTCAGCACACGTGGCAAGTTCATGGTGGCTGTCCAGATTTTTGCCATCTTGGCCTCCAGCTTCGGCCTGCTCACCTGCATCTTCCTGCCCAAGTGCTACGTGCTCTTGGTGAAACCCGAACAGAACACGAAGGAGATGATGAGGCCTCGTGCCAATCTACGCGATGGAACCTCGACCGGGACCTCGGCCTCGCTCGCCACCGCCGGCACTGAGATCCACTCTACGACTGCATCCACGTCCATTGATGATTAGTGGAGGAATCATTTAAAAAAAAAAAAGGGCTATGAAATTGAAGATTTAAGATAATGTAGATGGCAGCTGTGTCACTTGAATGATTAGTTCCTACTATTAATATTCACATTTTATTTTACAACTATTGTTTGTTTTTAATGAACAGACATAATATTTACAAAATACCTATATTTATACTGACTGAATGTGTGTGTAGCCCAAGTCAAGTGTATCTTCACATGCGTTAGGTCGGGTTGATTTCAATGAGCAACATCCATGAGAAAAAAAAACCTGCTACCTCATCGATTACTGAACATCTCAAACGCACATTTCCAAAAAACATATAATTGATTGTGTATGTGTAAAACAAAATATTTGTATTTAAGGCAGCAATTACCTCACATTTGTTTATGCTCTACTTGTTGCAAATCAGTCTAAAAACACATCTGACATTTTTTTGCAGCTACTTGCATTTAGCTTCTATCATAATATTTGTATAAAGTTCCACTGTAGACTTGATGTCACCATAATAACCATGTCAGGGAGACCAAAACGAGCATAACTCGTGTTCTAATATAATAATAAATGTTATTTTCAGTCTCAACAATATGTGTTGAAATGTCTATCTAAAAAATGTAAATCTAGTCAATATGTGGCAACTACAAGTGTAACTGTTAATGTAGTTATTGTCTCCTCACACTTGAGAGGGTGTGCAGAGAAGTGTCTCCTGTATAGATCCTACTGGGTCACTACATAAATGAAAATGAAAGAATGAATGAACAATAAACATGTCGCTCTCTGTCTCAGTGCTCATGTGGGTGGAATCGGTGACTTGAAACTTTCAGCTTTTATCTTGTGTGACAAAAGGGGAACAGAAAATGTCCTTTAAAAACTGCACTAATAAATATTATATTAAAGCCACCTGTCAAATCAGCTGCTTTTGGTCCAATCTTATCAGTTTCCCCAGTAGGCATATTTTTTTAATGAAAAAGACAAAAAAAAAGAGATAATAATGCTTCCTACCCAGGTCCAGACAACAGTTACATTAGAACGAACCCTTCATATCTGAGCACCAGCACAGATCCTCTTGCACGGGCTCCACCTTGTTGCACTGCCATGTTTTTACTGGAGCCCAGAATGGACAAACTAAACACTGGCTCTACAGTGGACCTTTTGCATTTCTACATCAAAAAATAATATAATATATACAAAAATATACCATAAATATTTATGAACAACAGCATTTTATATTAACAAGCACTTTCGATAGAAAACTGAAACTTAATTTTACCGGACATCATGTATTGGTCCATAATGTCCAGGAGTCAAACTGCTGTCACAACATAAACATATCACTGATCTGAGGTCCCTGTGGGTAGGAAGGATTCATCTGATGTGTGAGGGTGGGGGAAATCACAAACGTCACAGGCTGGGTTGATCCAGCAGAGGGAGCTAGAGGAAGCGGCTGTGAATATAACACATCACAGACATTAAAGAGCACTGATGCCTGAATAATGGAGATATCAGTTCAGAGAAAATGTAATATTGTGAAAGGACATTGCAACCATGTTTTAAACCTCTGCTGTTAATATCCCAGAATTATGATAAATCCTTCTATTTTCACAGATATCAGTTTAAGATCTGGAAAATTATTTTTCATTCAGCTTTGAATTTCGTAAAGCAAATGCTAACAAGTTTGCGATAAGATAAATTAAGCCTTGATCCGTGTGGTGAATCCTCAGAGGTAAAAAGATGACAAGATGAGAGGAAGCATATAAAACAGTAAACAGCTACTTTACTGAACTCGAAAAGAGAATGATGATATTCATGTGTGTGGGTGTGTTGACTGTCTCATTAATCACACTGAGCTTTGTAAACCTCTGTATTAAAAAACAATCACACTCTATTTCATGCTTTTGGTTTCATCTTGTTATTATTTCAACCACTCACTTTTTTATTTTTTCAAGTTTAAAAAAAATAAACGTGTTGTATTCGGGGTCAGCGGTTACACATCTTTGTGTCTTTTGATGCAGATGCAGGTTGTTGTTTTCTACTTGTGTGTGTCTGTGTTGTGCGCTGTGAGAGCGTGTGTGGTCCCATCCACTGTGAGCATGAGGGCTCTCCAGGAATCTGTGAAGCTACGAACTGTGTCCAACTAAATCTGTCAGTGTGCATGGTCCCGGTGTGCTGAGGGGATGCATTTCTAATTTATTGCACAGGAGCACTAAATCAAAGTGTGTGAGTGTGTGTGTGTGTGTGTGTGAGAGAGTGTGTGTTTATTATAAATGTTAACCCTCAATAGTTATTAACACTTAAAAACAGGCTCTATTTGCAGTTTATCTTGTAATATCTGCTGTTTAGTAAACTTAATTAGGGCCCGAGCACCGAACGGTGGGAGGCCCTATTGTATTTTGAAGGATTTGTATTTGACTTTTGGAGCTTTTTCAGGGCCTAGACATCAACGAGCTTCTACGACCTTCGGAGGGGAAAATCCCAGTTTGTGAAGGGTTAGGGTTAGCAGCCCATAGGCAAAGGAGATATTCTTGAAAAACTTTCAAGAAGCTTGATCTCAGCTGTCAATCATGAAGTTTCACCCCATCTTTATACCATCAAATAACTATTGAAAACCAAACCTACTGAGACACTTGTAGGTGCATCAGTGTGATAAGAACTGCCTAAAATGACAGAAACTATCTTTGAGAACAATGTTTTCAACATGTACTTTGATTTTTAGTTTGATCCTTGTCCAATCCATTATCATGGATGCTGGATTTATGACCTGCACTGCAGCCAGTCTCAAGGGAGGGATCGAGACGCTTCAGCTTCACACTTGGTGAACAGTCTATGGCTATCACATATCATAGGAGAGAAGAAAGTTTTACACAGAATGGGTGGATCTTGGGTTTCAGAGGGACAGGTAAGTCTGACCATCTCTACAGGTCCACTTCCAGTGACGAACAATCTCCTCATGTTCTCCCCCCCTCTGCGCTGCAGCGGTACATCAAGCCCCTGACTAACGTATGTTCTTTAGATTTACTGCAGCCACAAGGTCAAACTTTTATCTCTGGAAAAGAATGCTTAACATTCTATATCAGGGTTGGGGGATCTCCAGCCTCCAGGCTGTAAATGGTCCACAAGACAATTCATTAATACTGTAAAAAAAGCAACTCTGAACTCTTTACAGCAATATGGTTTCTGTGAATAAAGAAAATAAAGTAGACTCACATGTTCGTTAGGGTTGTCTCCTCATGGCTGTTAATCTCTCAGGTCACGGTTGTCAATTTGTGACAATGCCCTTGCAATTATGAAAAATACCAATCTCAGCATCAGTACAGCTGAAAACAAGCAGATAAACTGAATGAGTTGCATGGACACTTTCACCAGGATAAAGTAAACACCCTGTGGCCCGAATTTGTATATCCAACAAGAGAGCATATATAAAGATGGACATCATGACTGCTTCCTTAAAGTTTAGCCAAAGCATCTGGATCGCAACCTGGTGGCTGGCTGCAGTATAGTTCATTAACCCTGCCTCCTCCATGTGAGTGGATAAGAGATAGAACAAACTAAAAAGTCAAAGCACATTCACAAATTGAGGTAGTTCTTACCACGCTGGTGTTTGTTTAAGTGTTAATGTCCTTGTAAGTTAGGTTTTTTAGCAGCTATTTGATGCTATAATAATGGGACAGCTGAAACGGACTTGTGATTGGTTGAGCTTGTATATCGGCCGGACCTCCATCCTCCAATCGCTACGGTGCAGACACGGTCTCCAAATGCATCAGATGGCGGCGCTCCTATGGATGATTGGGCTTCATTTCTGGATAGTGGGAGGAAGTGGAGACGTGTCGTACATCTTTATATACAGACTAAGACAAGCAGCTTTCACGAGACAACATTCTGAAAGAGACAGTATCATACATAAGACCACAAATTCTGCTTAATTTCTTAATCCCTGAACAGGTGTTTGGACTCAGAATTATGTGAGAGACTTCAAAGCAGTGTGGTGGAACAACACACCTGTCTTTGTATATGTAATTATAAGAAGCTTCAAACCTTTGCAAAGGGGTCAATACAGAGACAGAGTCCCCCGCAGTCTGTCAGAGACTGACAACGTCTTTCTCTCTGTGAGAAGTGTTTTATGCTCTGGTTATGTGGTGGTAAGAAGATGAAAACCAGATGTCCTACGCATTGATATGATCTGCTGCTTTACCAATGATTTAACGATTGTTTTGCACTTACAAGGTGTTAATCAATTTTATGGCAGCACCATGCAGTCTCTCACTTCTTAAGTAAGCAGAAAGAGAACAAGACACCATAGATTCCATTATAGCAGCACTGGTCCAATGGATTTATGTGCAGCTGACCATTGATAGCATAGTTCACCTGTTGCCTGACAGTGAAACAACCAATCACAGCTGCGTAGAGTTTTTGTAAATTAAATTTGGGTTTTGTGAAATATTGTTGTTTTTTGAGAAATATTTTGATTTATGCAATAAGGCTACCATAACAAGTTTGTCTGGTTCAACAGTAGCAGACGTGCATGTGTCCCACTGTCCTTGAACGCAGCAGAGGCTGGAGCTTCCTGCAGGCTGCACACAGACCTGCATCCTCTCAGTTGATGCCTGAGCTGCTCAGGACTTCACACAGCTGTGAGAGAGAACATCTGAAACTTAATTTTAGAGAAGTGGATCTATCATGACTGCCAGGATCCAGGGAACAAGGAGCCAGGACAAACCTGAGCCAAGGAGCCGAGCTGCAGGTAAAGATAATTTATTAACTGAGCTCAGAGGCTGGTGTGTTCACTGATGTGTCAGGTGCATGAGGCAGCTGTGTGTGTGTAGCTCAATTATTTTATCCTTACTCATGATCGAGTGAGACTTTACCAACGGACTGCATTGTCTTTGAGTGTGTTTTTAATTAACTGAGACAGAGCTTCAGCTGTATATGACACTAAAACAGAAGTCCATAAAACAGTTTTTATACTATTTGTAATGTAGTTCAACAATAAAGTTAAGGTCGTTCTCGTCATTTCAGCAGTGATGGGGGTCATCTTACGTACAGAAGATAACTTTATTATTCCCTAAAGACACTTCAGAAAATAAAATCTACTTGTTTTACTTGTTAACTTAAAGAAAACAAGTTAATGAGATGGATGATTTCACCTTTGTGTCCTTGCAAATGGACATTTGATAATATGAGGGACACACTTTTAGAAGAAAGTTCAGAGAAGCCGTCCACAGTATAGAGTCTGACTCATTTCACAATAAAAACATTGGTCTCTGAGGGGCTCATGTCTGACCTGTGATAGACTCACTGACGGCTGAAAGTTTGTTTTTTTATAATGGATTCGAAATAGTAACAGAAGAATCAGACGACTACATGTCTTTCAATACAAGTAATGTACATTTGTTGTATGTTCAGTACTGGGTAAATAGTGATGTTGACGATATTTTATTGTATAAAGGAGTACAACAATATTTGCACAGTTTTCCTTCACTTAGAGTAGTATGTGTGATGTATATATATATACTATTTAGATATTTTAGACTGTTGAGGTCACTTCTGTAGAATAATGTCCATCAAGGTGAGTAATGATGTAATATAATTTGTTTTTATAAGCAGCTGCTTTTCTCACTATAAAAGCTTTATGGTAAATGTTGTCACTGCTAGTAAGCATGTGGTCTAGTTCATTATGTTTTATTTAATCCTGCGGCGTGTCATATAATACGACTGAGGTTTTTTCTCCCAGAGATGAAGGCGAGGGTCAGGAGGGCTCTGCTGCTGGTGGGGGGCATGCTCAGCCTGTCCCTGCTGGTGGTGGTGCTGGGGGTCTACACCACCACCCGAACAGAGAGCCTGAACGTGACCGGCTACATCTCTGGGGTCATTGTGAGTTCTTCTTTGGTCCCTGGGTGATTCCCTGTGTACTGGATTTAATCAGGGAGGTGACACATTTGCATGAATAGAAAACTTTTAGTCTGCAGCTACCAGAACATTTGCTGAAAGTTTTGAAACCTATAAAACATCCTCTAACATTTGATATCCATTGTGAAATTAAAGCTTCAGTCCTAAAGTTCTGCCGTGCCAGCCAACGGGTTTGACTCCCTCATTTTAAAAACAGTTGTAGGCAGACTGTAAAACTGATGATTGACAGTTTTGTGATTCACTCAGACTTCAGCATGAGCAGCCATTAGACAGGATCTCAGCTGTTTCAAACTAAAACAACATGTCTGGACTTCTTAAATTGGTGGGTTGTAACAAAGCACATTTACGTTGTTATTATAATTAAGTAGATTTGACCAAAAATGACCAAAACCATATGAAGACATTTCAGTTTCCAATCAAAAGGAACTATTCTGTATTTCTTGATTTTAAATAAAACTCACAGCGCTTATTATGTTCTTATCTGCAGCTGACCCTCGGATCCTTCTTGGGACTTCTGGGGCTCTGCCTCGAAGAGAACCGCAAGCAGCTGGTAAAATCTTCTGCTCTCCTCTTTTTTTCTCATCTGACACACACACACACACATACACACACACACACACACACACACACACACGTACAGCCACAGAATTTCCCCTCATGTCCCTGACCTGCTGAGAGAGAGTGCACTTTTGGATGGTTACAATGAGGAGGCTGCTATTCCCCTGTTAATCCTGTCGTCAAATCTCATCACATTCTTCACTTTTAAAACGTTCACATTATTTTTTCTGGGAGAAAACAGTATTATCCTGGCCGTGAGATATACTGAAAAGTATTTAGGGTGATGCTGGATCCAGATGGAAAAGTCCCATTCATTTCCCCATAGATAATGTTATGTGAGTCAGTTTTGGGACATGTCTATGGCTTGGAAGAAGCATGAAATGCTTAGCAGTAGAAATGCTTTGGAACGCGGTTAGAAAATATCCAATTGTTTGTATAAAACGTTAAAGGTCATTTTGTCTTTTGGGTCAGTCTCTGTCCTGTCCCTCAGCCCAAAATCGTAGTGCTACTTCCACATCTGGAAGAGTTCCGATGCACACACAGTAAATCATACTGGTTGTCTGACAATAAAGGACACCGGCGGCAATTTGTCCAGATGTGGAAATATACATGTCTGAGTCAGACATTAGTATCATCCAACTCATCCTGCTTTACTCTTCCACCTGTTTCTTTGGCAACTAATGGAAAAACCTTGATGTCAATCTGCAGTCCAGTCCTTCAACATTCTTTCCTTTCACTCAAACATCAACAACAACTCTGGTCAGATCAACGTTTCCCACTGCTATTTCTTTTTTCTGCTGATCATTCATATCCTGCTGACGGAACACAGATGTATATTTATTCTTTATGACGGTGTCACTTTACAGAGTGAACACTACTTAAAGAGCTATATTGCTGTAGTTAGGTACAGGGTTGAACAGAAAATTGAATAATTTGGTTAAGACTGTTCCTGAAGGATCTGCAGTATCTGTCTTGCTGTAATTGTGTTATTTGAAAATGTCTCCCCACTAAATTGTCCCAAAGGTTAAAAACTTCCACCAATGTGTAGCTGAGATAATATAAAGTGGCCTAAGCTATAAAGCTTGTTTGAATCTAAAGGTACTGTTGGAGGTATACGCCCTTCTGAGGGCCATTCTAGTTATGTACACAATAGTATTCACATACATAAACGGAAGTACTTTGAATTTCACATGACCACAAATACATTAATTCAAACTGAAAAAAGCCTGTGTCGGAGATGTAAGAAGCTAAATGCTTTTACAAAGAGCTCAAGATAAATAGACAACCATTCATCGAAAAATACTTGAATTAAATGTTTAACATCTGCTACATAGGGGAACTCAGCAGGTGTCTTACTTAAACAAACTGATGTCTTACTGCTTTTCTCTGTGCTCTTCCTCCAGCTGACGGCTGCGATCGTATTCCTCAGCTTTGGGATCATCGCTGCTTTTCTGTGCCTGGTGATTGACGGCGTCTGTACTGTCTTAAACCTGGTGAGCTACCTGCACTCGCATGTGGATACTGTGACGGAGATGACTGTGCTGTGCGATGAAAGAAAACAGTAACAGAAGACCGTGGAGGAATGTTAAACCACCAACATGCCTCTGTTGGCAGTATTGACCTTTTGTCCAAAGAAATCAAGTTTATTTTTTCTCTTTTACCCTCTTCTCTTTTTAAAAATAATACCTCTTGACATCTGCTGAGCTGGAAGACTGAGAATCTTAGTAAAAATATAGTAAAACTACATTTCACTTCTCTTCAACTTATTCCAAACCAGATGGAGGATGACATACCCTGATTTCAATGCTAAATAATGAAGTATATGAGTATATGTTTTATACGCATCTATTCATATACTTAGGTGATCTCCTTAAAAAAACAATACAGACGGCAAGATTGATTAGACAATAGCACAACACGTAGTTAACTGGACATTCTCATCTGTTCTATTTCACTGTATAATAAATAGTTTGGGATTTCACTAAACGGTGTGGGTCATGGAAGTTAATCCATGAAAGTAATGAAAGTGAGTCCATCTGCTTGTTCTCCTAAACAGACTCTAAACTCAACGGTTGTTAACTTCAAATGCGTTTTTATCTGTGCTCACCGTGGATTATCTTCGATTGACTGAGGTTGTGTGGATGATATTTGTTTGCCAGGACATGCGTCCACTGAGAGCAGGGAGATGTCAGTACTACAGCAGCGGCAGCAGCTACATCTATGAGAATTTCTACACCCCAGTGAGTAAAGATGTGCAGATTTATCAGAAATGATATCCCAATGTGAATCACAGACAGCAAACTGTTGGTCTGGGGGGGAGTGTTCTGTAATTTATTTGCAGGAATCTACACTTTGAACTTGTGTTTTTCTTCTTTGTCAGGTTTCATGTTGGAATCTGAAGGAGTCTTGTACCATGACAGTAAGAAGTGGGACCTGCTACTGCTGCGACCTCTACGACTGCGCTAAGTGAGACACTGCACCATTATCCTCTGACATTAGCGTAGCATAATGTAGATAATGATAATCATCACAATCTAGACAAACTCAGGATGGTCAACTCGCAAGGTTTGGTCTCTACAGAAATTTATTAAATTCTCCAACTAACTAAAAACCTTCCGTACTGAACAGAGCTGTTTTTCTGCTCGGCAGTGGAGGTTACCTCAGCAACTACTACGAGTTTGTTGGAGTCGATAGCTGCGAGGAAGTTTTCACTCTCTACATTTTGATTTGGATCCTCACCGGTCTGAACCTCGTGGCGCTCTTCACAGGGATCCTGATCACAGCGGTGCTAGGCAGCATCAAGGATCTGGTGAGACAGACAGACACACACACACACACACACACACACACACACACACACACACACACACACACACACACACACACACACAGACACACACACACACAGACACAAACACACACGCACACACACACACACACACACACACACACACACACACACACTCGCACACACAGAGATGTCTCCGGACGACATTACATGTGTGTGTAAACAGATTTAGGTCCCTACAACATGAGTTATATCTGGACCATAAGCACTGACACCATGTCCAGATTAAATGGACATAATAGGCTTGGTCTATCTTAACCAAACTAAAAACAAAGTTCGTTTATCTTATTTGACAGTAATTTATTCTAAAGACACATTTATGTTCTAATCCTTTACCCTATCAGTTTTTCATTCGTCTCCTATTATATTCAGCCGTAAATTATTTTCTTTTAAAATTCCTTTATTTTCTTTTCATGCAAAACATGAAAAGATAAATGTGTTTTATAGAGTGAGTTGCCAGCTGACAACCTTGACTCATTGACTGTTGACTTTGGATATAAATCTGTCGTTGGCTGCACAGCGATTTCCTCCCCTTCCACTCCTGGCCTGTTATCACTTTCTAAACTGGCCGACATGTCATCCAGCGTTCTCCACCAACATCAATACAACACCGTAGGAGGGAATGGATATGAAACACTGAAATCTGTTCAGGAAACTAAAATACTCCACAGGATCGATCCTGTGATTATTGTAGGAGATGTGTAAATACACAGCCACCATCTGTACAATGTTATGATTTCTTTGGCACAATGATTATGTAGATTTAACATGTTCTCAACCTGGATCAAAGCCACAATCAAAGATCTGCTGGATTTAACCTTTTTTTTATAAGAGTGATTGGCTTAAAAAAATAAAAACCAGCAACCGTGTTTTTTTCCATAATAATAATGTGTGCAGTCAGACTGATCTCATAACAGCTCCATTGAGATATGTCTGGCTATGTGGGACCATCAAAGGACAATATAAGAGAAGAGTTGTTTACATCAAATCAAATTTACTTTATTGTCCCATAGGGAAATTTGTCTTGGTCCTTCACTACCCTGTGTTTGCTAAACTATAACCAGTTTCCAATCAAACTTCAAGGATATGATTTAAATCGGTCTCATATTCAATCCCAGTCCACATTAAGACAACATTGAACCATTTGATCTCCAGACCACAGGATGCATTATGGGGGGGAGATGTGACGTGTGAAAGTTGAGTGGTGCATGCTGTGGAAACACAGTAAAACAGAAACATCCAAATTACAAACACTAAACTGGTGAATAATGATAGCTTCAGATTTCCTTTTTTCAAGTCCACGTCTGTCAGAGCTGATGTCAGGGACACAGGAGAAAAGACTCAGTCAGACAGTGGAGAGGGAGTTGGTGTAGTTCAGCAATTTATTGGTACAAAGAGACAAAAGGATGAGAGTCAAAAATAAAGTCAAACAATTCCAGGATAACACAGGCAGGAAAGCAAAAATCTAAATAAAAGCTTTATATTTATATATAATGCCAGAAAGTTACGTTATTGGTTTTAACATTATTTCATGGTTCATTGTAAATGAGAAACCGGTGGAAGGCAGCAAAGGCAGGAAAAAACAAAACACAACAGGCACAACAACAAAGGAAATGATCTCATATAATCTGGGCAATAAAGCACACACAGAGGCAAAGCATTACAATAAACATAACTTTACATGTTTGGGTTTAAAACAGTGTTTTAAATAGTTTCTGGCTTAAAACTTATAATCAGATCATCTTACCCATCTGGATAATTGTATTTTTAATGGCTAACCGTTTTGGTTTTCATATTTGCACATTTATGTTATTTCACAATGAAATAAAACAATTAACATACAGTTGATGGTACTTAAAGGGATGCTAAGTTATTTGTGTTTATGGCCCATGTGTGCGTGTGTGTGTGTGGTTTTGTCTCTGCATCAGAGGAGTAGCAGCACTCTGACCGAGTCCCCTGAAGGCACCACGACATCCCCAACAGCTCCTCGACTGATGAACACCAACACACACACAGTTCCGCAGCTCTACCCAGTCAGTGAACACACACACACACACACACACACACACACACACACACACACACACACACAGACACACACACACACACACACACACACACACACACACTAACTTAACACACACAATGATTTAAGCAGTTCCATCTGGTTGAGGAGGTGAGTGTGTGGATGAATGTTGCTGTTTCTTGACAGCATGTTTGTTCATGTGGTTTCAGGCAGTTTAACGCCTACAGTCATGTAAGAGGTTTGACATTTACAATTTAAATTCAACAACAGATTAACACTGGATGTGCGTGAACTCACCTGGTTGTGATATGAACGCGGCCTGAAGTGATATGTTTACATTTTAAAATTCATTTAATGAGCAATGTCCAGGATACCAGCAAAAATACTGTGTAGAGGTGAAATGGTATTCCACATGCGTCCGGAGCATTTCTGTTTCCGAATCAGATTTTTGTCATCATAATGATCCTCTCAGAATTTGGTTATTTCGGTTTTACCTGTCTCACGTGTGCACATCTGACTGATGTTTTCTTTTGAAACGCGTCCATATTCCAACATTTTTCCAGTTTACAATATGGTTTATCGTTAGTGGTACTCTTTCTCTTCTTAGCTGGAATCAAATGACCTACCCAAGAGGGACTCACTGGAAATGATGCAATGATCCCAATTTCCTGTTTGTAATTTTATATTGTTGACATGAGCCCTCTTACACCAAATTACTGCTGTATGCATTTTCACATTAAAAACTTTCATTGGCAACTGGAAACACCCTGTGTTTGCCTCTGAGGGAAACACTGACCACAAAAGTTCACAAAGAAAAAGTAGTTTTTGTTGAAGTTGCTTAAAACACGCTGCATAAATTCTTCATGAAGTTTTTTTACAATGTGTCTTGCTGAGAAACAATGAACAAAAAATATTGTCTGAATTAGATCTCAGTGGAGTTCCTTTTAAAATTGTATTCTCAAACAGAAGTTCTGGAAACACTGATGAGGTCATGGCCACCCACATTTGATCGACTTATCGGTTTTGGTATGTTCATCTGTGTAAACATGTGTTTAGCACAAGGAATGCTGCATTTCCATCCACCAGATGCTGACAATCTTCTTAACGGCTACTTACGTGATGAACAGCAATAAAAATGAGTCGACGGTAGAATGCGAAGGTTCGTTCATGAGCAGTTTGTCATAAACGGTGAGATGAGGGTGAAACCTTGTAAACAGAGCTTGAGTCATTTTTATTTGTTTAGTCATCGGCAAAACAAGGTTTTCAGTAGAGACAACACGTGTTGATCTGATAAAGATGAAGTTAACATGTTTTACCAGCCAACATGATGTAAGTCTGTTTTTCATTTAAGTGCCGGGTAATAATAAACACAAGGCTTATTCTAGGTTAACAGCAAGAATCTGCAAAAATATCAGAATCATGTGATCAAAGAAATATGAAAAAAAAACTTCAGTTGTCATGTAAGTGGTTGGTTGTGTTGCAAGTATTTGCTTGTGTTTAAGTTTATGGTTGTGTTGCAAGTCCTTGGTTGTGTTGTGAGTATTTGGTTGGGTTGTGAGTGCCTGTGTTGAAAGTGTTTGGTTGTGCTGCAAGTATATGTTCGTGTTGTGAGTCCTTGGTTGTGTTGTAAGTACATGGTTGTGTTGTGAGTGTCTGTGTTGAAAGTGTTTGTTTTTGTTGCGAGTATTTGTCTGTGGTACAAGTATTCGTTTGTGTTGTAGGTTTTTTGTTTGTATCGCGAGCACAAGGATGTGTTGTGAGCATTTGCAGTGAATTTGTTGTGAAATTGACGATGTTATATGTTTTGTCTATTTGCATGTGTTTATTTAGGTTGTTGTGTATTGCGCTCTGAGAATAATGTCGCCAATTTGTTTCCTTCTTCTCTTTCCTTTGTCTTTCCTCATCCAGGAAGTCTCGATGTATTTCCCTCCTGCAGAAAAAGCAGCTGCGTCACAGAGTTTTCCTTCATCATCCACGTCTCCCTTGGAGTCGAGTCCTCCTCCCTTCGCCCCTCTGACCAACCTGCTGCCCTTCAGAGCCCAAGGCTTCTCCGCCTGAACTCCACCTGCAGAAAATGACAGAAAAACATCTAGAAAGGGATAAACAGAATCTTCATTATTATCGTCACTAATTACGATATATTTTTTTAATTTGAACAAAAAGAAAGATACCCTTGTCTGAATATTATGTACGAATACAATATGAAGATTTTGTTGTTGTAAGGATCCAAAAGCAGACCTGAGAAATTTCATGTAAAGTGCCACTGCCACTTTCAAATGTATGCACGGTTTATATCATATTTTACTGTATATTGCTCAAAAATGTTGAGGTCTTATATTGTACTATGTTTTTAAATGAATATTGTCCGGTAAAAATGTGATTTATCAATAGACAGCATGTGCACAAGACGGCGTTTGGGCTGTAACTCAAACTTAAAGAAGAGTTATAATCCTACATGTACATATGTAGTCTATTTTATGTTAAATGTTATGTTAGGTTAAAGTGCATCTGCATCAACAGTAACTCACTGTTATGTCATGTTTATAGAAGTGTTTTTTAAAAATCTGCAGCCACTAAACTGAAATGAGGAGAGTGTTAGTTGAATCTGATCTTAGTGCCACATATAAACACTTTTTTTTACATTATAATGGATTAATCCTTCAATATTTTGATGAAATAAATGATTTGGCACAAGAAATTGATCTCAGTTTTTATGTCATCATATATGTGGTGGATTAAAACACAGCGTAGGTGTAAGAACATTTGACATTTGAGGAGATCATCTGAATAAGAATTGTAAAATACACGAAAAGGACAGAGCTCAGGAGGCAGAGTGGGTCGTCCACTAACCAGTGGTTCCATCCCAGTCTCCCCTGTTCTGAACCCCAAATTGCTGTGTGTGAGTGGAGTATGTGAAAGTGCTGCAATACGACATCAACAAATCAGAGCTGGATTAACACCTTTATAAATGAATGAAACCTAATATACACCAGAACAGCGTAGCCTCATCACACCTCACGTTATTACAGGATATTTTTAGTCTTGTAAGAAACAAAAGGACCCACAACTTTTTATTTGGTGTGTTTTCTCTTGAACAGTTAACATGGAAGCTTATTAGGCACTAAACACATGGCCTGAGGAGTGTGAGGTGGGTCTGGCATCAAGATGTTTGGATAACTTGCGGTGTGGCAGCTCATTGAGAGTTCCAGGCTGCTTTCCCTCTTTAACACACACTGCACACTCCTACTCAGAGATGGATTTTAGGGAAATAGTCACAACATTTAGCCAGATCCATATAGATCTATACATCCAAACAACAAATAACTACAGTATCTCTATGAGGGACCAGAAAACACATGACAGTGATCAGAGCACTTTGGAAAAATACATAAAGACAATGAAACGTCAAACAGCTCCTGGGATCTTTTTGAGATGAGAAATCTAAACCTGCTTTAATGTTTTATTCCCTTAAGTTATTTCATGTCTGTGTGACTCCACCGAGGTCAAGGTAAAGCTAAGTTAAAATATAGACTGTACAAAGATGGCCGACACTACAGCTCCACAAAAGTGAGCCAAATCATCTTAGTCTCCCCCTGGAGGCTGGCTGCAGTATAGGTCATAAACCATGCCTCCTTCATGTTAGTAGATGGGATACATGGACCAAACAAGTCAAGTAAGTAAATACATTTTTCACAATGATTGGTTTCCGTCATTACTTTTTTCCAGTAACTTTGGATTTAATTTGATGCAATAAAACGGGGTGAAATGCCATGACTGCAGACAGCAGGAGTCTGATCCTTGATTGGTCGAGGGCATGTCTCTACGACAACTCGTCACAGTGCCTCCACACCACGATCACTACTACATAAACTCTGGCTCCAAATTTTGTAAAAAGAGCAAGATGGCTGCACCTGTATCACGGATATTTGGCTTGACTTTTGTAACATAGTAGGGAGTGAAGTTGCATTGCTTGTCTTTATACACAGTCTAACATGGTCAAATGCTGGTTTTCGGTATAGGTGTAATGTCTGTGAAGTTTACCATCTTGGATCAGGATGAAATTAGCTCCAAAGACAAAGTATATCTGAGGTTGATGAGAAAGTCATTAATTCTGCAATTGAAAACTTGACCTGATGGTTGTTCTATGAAAGCTCAGGAGATCAGCATCGCTTTTTTAATTCATCCCCTCTGGACCATAATTGTCAGCACAAAACTGAATCATTTGTGCAATAATTCAAATTCAAATTCAAAGAAATAGTTCTGGACCACAAAACAGCACGGCTTGCAGCTGCTTCTAAGTTATGGTGAAAATAAATGTCGCTTAAAGTTGATCTCTTTTAAACAACTTTGTTCAATCAGCAACATGTTGAAATCATGCACATCGGTAATGAAGGCACCAGATGCGGGATGCTGAAAGTGCAGTATTTCAAAATGTGTGCATATAGCTAATGAGAACTTGACATTTTAAACGTCAAAATCACCTCAAGTAACCTCAGAGATGACATTTTGAATCAAAGCTGTGTTTTGTTATTCAATTGCACGGAAAGAAAGATAAGGAAACTGCTGTGCAGTTGGATCAAAACACTACACAGGTTTGATTCCAGCACATACCGCATGTCAGTCACCAAATTAAGTCATATTAGTTAAATTGACCTTGTTATTGGCTGTAATCTCTACATTTTAAGTACATGTTGACCCCATAAAGGAAACAAGATTTCTTCATCTGGTAATAAAACCCAGTTTGGGGTTTGGGGGTGAAACCTGACAACATACCACAGTGTGGAATACAGGCAGGACCACTTGGCTGCACTCACTCTCCACTGACTTCCAGTAAAAAGATGAAAGAGACAAAGCTTGGGTCAGATTTTCCCATGGGTCTAAGATTAAGTGCAGCCATGCTGTTAGTCACATGATCAGGAAACACCGCTGTGTGGGATGAGCAGAATGCTTGGACTCTGCAGGCAAAGGTTCGTGGTTTTTCTGCGAAGGGGGTCGACATGAGAAGGCCCGGAAATTATTAAGTTACAGAGTAAAGCAAAGCCTCAGAGTATTTGTAATTTCAAGGCTGTATACATGTGCTTGAGCAGACTTGAAAGAGTATAACATCTGCATTCTGCTGGGTCAAGGACTGGACACACCTATTCAGTAGACGTAAACACACCCCAGGTCCGTCCTTATCAACGTCTGTGAGATATCGTGTAACATTTGCATCATGTTGTGAGACAGAATGTTCCCTGATGCAGGCCAGGCTTTGGGATACAAAAGGTTTTTCAATATGAAGGAGACGCCCTTAAGTTTTAAAATGTATTCTTCTACACTAGAGAATCTTAGGAATGATGAATCATTGAGTTGATTTTGTTCAAACGTTTTATCCAGTAAGATTCATTCAGTAAATAAGTGATTAAATTCATAGTTCACCCTGAAAATCTTGTGTATAAGCCTGTTTACAAAAACAAAGAACATGACAGCTCCCCAAAAGTGAAGCCATGATGTCATGATCGGCACATGGTGGCTGGCTGCAGGAGAGGTCATTAACCCTTCCTCCTCCATGTTGGCAGATGGAACATGAACCAGCTAAAAAGTCAAATGGATTTTTCTCAAAGATGTTTTCTGTAATTTTTGTGGTAAATTTGGAATTAATTAGTTATTTGATATAATATAAGTGGGGTGAAACATAATTATTGACCGCTGACCCACTTTCAGTTGCTCCATCCACCCATCACTACAACACAGACTCTGGCTTCAAGTGTGCAAGATGGTGGCCATTTTCTGGCATTGCTTCTTGATATTGGGAGGAAGTGGAGATGCCAAGAACATTTCTGACCACAACTAACCAAAGCCATTAGTCATATCTTTTTCTCTGAGCGCATTCTTTCAATAGTGCGTATGAAGAGTTTGTGAATTTAGTAAAAGCCTGATCCTGGCCTATATGGGTACCAAACATACACTGCACTGATGCTCCAGTGTATCTGAATAAACTAAAATAAGCTGTGATCATTAATTTATAAAAGCATAAGGCAAGGGTAGATTACAGCTTTATTGTGGAGATTTTTTGTCTATTTACTTAAATAAGGTCCTAGGCAAAGGAGCGCGGCCAGGAAGGCCTTTAAAGGGACGATATGTACGATTTAGCCATTCGCTTCATAGCCAATAGTAACATTAATCACAGCTAACTTACCAACATAGCAGAAACACTTTGAGTTCAGCATCAAGCTTCATTCCCTTAATCACCCATAGCTGTCTCCAGCAGTCTAGAGCAACGCAAATGCTTTATGTTTATTTCTATCCAGCTCGCCCTACTGGCTCATCTTGTCCCTTTCTGACGACGAGTCGCAGTCCAGACCAAAGAAGTAACGCTGCTATGAGCACATAATTTAACCTCTTGTCTTGCAAACAGTGGCTAACGCTCTCTAAAGCGATCATCACCACCAACTGCTCAGAACAAGAAACCCCAATCACCAGCAGAGAAAACTGACCTATCGCACCTTTAAAGTCTGTGCACGAGTCTCCGGATCAGTAAGCAGCCGGCTGCAGTGTGATGGGTGTTCTGTATTAACCTTAAAATTACCATTTTTGAGTGAGAGTGTATTTTCCAGACAATGCTTTGTGTTCTCATAACATGTGGCAAAAGTTGATCCTTAAAACACAAATATCTTCCTGTCACGGAAACCTTAAAAGATGGATTCCCTCCCTGGTAGAAAGTGAAGCCAGCCTTTGGACCAGAGTGTTTCCATATGACAACGCTGACAATGACAGATGGGAACAAAGCAGAGGTTGACAACACAAACCCGACCCTCTCATTGGTGGCATTTCTCCTCTTTCATCTTTGTTGCTCACATTATTTTTAGATTAAATCCTATAGATATTTACTAAGCATTCAGGAATTAAAGGGGTAGTTTGACATTCGGAAAAAAATATGCTTGTTCGCTCTCTGGAAGCACGATAAATGAAAAGATTGATACCATATGTTCAATATGAAGCCTCAGGCAGCAGCTAGTTAGCCTAGCAAATTGACTTGACATTATATAGACTGTATATAAGTACAGTATATTTAGCTCCAAAGACATATATATTCCAGTTATACTCAAAAAGGCAAAAAAGGAAGGCTCATGACAATGAACTATAAAGATGGACGTGTCTCCACTTCCTCACACTATCCATAAATTAAAGCATTTAGAGCCAGAGTCTGTTGTCTGTTGTAGCAGACGTAGGATGAAGCCACCGTAGCGAGATCCCACTGATGCATGTGTTTGACCAATCGCGAGTCTCAGCTGTCAATCGAGACATTTCGTCTTGACAAAAAGAACCAAACTTACCAGAAAAATGGGTTTTTGTCTTTTATAAGCATTAGTGTGATAACTACCTAAATCGACAAATGCTATCTTTAAGAAAAATGGTTTTAATGTGTAGGAGGTGGGTTAATGACTTATACTGCAGCCAGCCACTAGGTGGTGATCAAGACACATGAGCTTCCTTTTGGGGAGCTGTCATGTCGACCATTTATAGATGGTTCTATACCTCCTGTGTAGATCAGACCTAAAAGATGGACAACATGTCTCCAGGGAGAGGGAAAACCTCCTCTTATGAAACCACATTTCAATTCACAACATTCAGATTGTTATTTGGATCTGCATCGATCATCACACACACACAACAGTCCCCTAAACATTTCCGATTTTTTTCATCAATATCCATGAATTATTCTCAGAAAAATCATCAATCCAAAAATGTTAAAATACAATGGGAAAAAAAAATAAATCCTTAATTCGGATCCACATTATCAGGTTTTGAAAGCCTGTTAAAAACCAAAGATCATTTCCTTCGTGAGCGTGATATAGAGGATAAATACATGCGAGGATGCGACCAGCTTCACACATTTTCATAAAACCTCTCACATGGAAACACACAATCCAGGTCCCACCACAATCCTCTTACAATGGTCATCAGTGTTTTTTCTTTATTGCTAAGAGCACAAAAACTTGACAAACAGGAGAATTATGGGCAAAGTGTTTATTGTAACTTGTTTCAAACGGACACAGACGAGACCCATGTATGAAAAATAAACATTTCATGTGTATAAAAAGAATAGACACTGTGCTGAAGCTGCACGGAAACATTCAGAAGAAATTATTATTCGGAGATGTGAAGATAGTGTCTGCTTCCTGAAAGTACTGACTGGACACTGGACAAAGAGAAGCTCTGACATTGGAAAGAAAGATCCTAATAAACCTTCACACTGACTTTTAAACCTGCACTCTGCTGCCACTGCCTCTCTAAGTTGATTATTAGATTGTTTTTCCACTTCACATCAGTATTCGAAAAACAATGAACGAACACCTGAACCTCAAATCAGTTTTGGTTCTTGTATAAAGCAGTTTTTTTCAAAACAAAAATGATTAACAGGGGGAGATCAGAAACATCAGATATGTGGTTTGATTTGTTTTGCATCTGATCATTCAAAGCTTATTCAGTTTGATAACGTTTAAACCAAACCCTTGTGGCCACAATCCAACGAGTCAAGAACAGCTGTGCTACTTTCACTTCAACAACTGCCAGACCACTGATCGTGTTTCCACATGCATCCCATAAGGGCTGCGGTCTGACAGACGATTTATTCGCTGGTTAATCAGCTCACATTTGAACACATTTTCACATCTTCTACCAACTGAAGGTGGACCAACTTATTTAATGTTTACTCGATGTCAACACTCTGTCAACTTCACTGTAATGGTGTCAAAGAAGTCCTTCGTCTGGCTGTATGTTGTTAAATTGGATGATCAGTAAAATGACTTGTCTGCATTAAGATGCTCTGTCAATTGTCGTTATGCTGCAAATACCAGCTTTTAATGTTTACTTATAATTCAATTCGGCCGCCAGATAATATCAGATATTCATAAGAGCGAGTTTTTCTTTCAGCTGCGACCAAACTAGTGGTTGAAGAGAAGGTACTATGTCATTTGAGAGAGAGACAATGCAATGATATGGGAAAACAAATGGAATAACTTGTGATTCAGTGATAACGTGAGAGGAATTAAGAACCAAAAGCGTGTTCACCTTCATGTGAAACTGAACACACAAGCAGATCATCTGCTAGTGCAGCTGCTCTTATTACAAACTGCAGTGAACATGCAAGTTTATACAGTATATAACAATATCTTTATGGCCTGTTGAGTTCAAATCTAGATCCGACAGTTGTTGAAATTTTATCCAGGAAATCTTTCTGTTCGACCAAAAAAGTTTCAAAAGCACAGAAAAATCATCAAATTAAATTACTTAAAATCACTCGTTTAACATTTGTTTTGTGGCTCCGATTAAAGAGACCCACACAATATTATTCACTTCAGTAACTGTGATAACAATGACGAGTGCAGCAGCTACAACCACATCCAGTCAGCGACAGGACAAAAACAAAGAGCCTGAACGAAGTTCTGCAGATAAAGAGCCAGGTAACGTACCAGTATAGCAACAATTAAATCAGTGTAATAAAAAGATTTAAAAAAGGTTTTCCTATAAAAATATATTGTTAAATATACAAGACATGCATGTTGGAAATATATGACGGACCAAAGGCAAAACAACTTAATTCCAAAAGCCGAAAAAATACCATAGTTAACCATCAGCATGAAAATTCTGTTGTTAAAATGAATGCGAGGTTCTTTCTTTTTCAAAACTTCATTGTTCAAATGGGCAAATGACGGGAAACATTACAGGAGACAAACAAAATCCAAAACAGGAGTGAATCAAATTTAGATTTTTCTTCAGTTTTTGTTAGCACATAAATAATATGTTGATTAATAAAAAAAATTGACTGATAGAAAGAGTAAAAAGTTGCAACCTAAAACTTTCAGTTTTGGTTTAAGTACCATATAAATATCAATTTTATAAAACAGATAAACCAAAGAGTTAAAAAATCCACAATCTCTTTCTGTCAGTTTCAAGAAAAGTTTCTATTACTGTACTTTGCAGCGCTACTTTTGCAAAATATGATTGTTAAGATAAGAATTTATCTCGGATATAGTCATTTAAACGGAGTAATAATGTGCATTATACCATTATTTATGTTGAATGCATATCATTTTCTGTTTTACAACACAGAACTTTTCTTGACTCTTTGGGTTTGGGCAGTACTTATGGCAGTGGAGTGCTGTGACTAAAGGTGAGGAAAACGTTAAAAACACAGGTTTTAAGCAACAGAGTGTCGCGTCTCATACTAATTTTCTTAAACCATAAAGTGCAACAGCTGGAGCTGCACTGAACTGATCGTCCGAGAGATAAGAAAAAGACATGGTGAGACTGTTGGGGCTAATTTAGGGATAACAGGACTCATTTGTTCCTCCAGCATTTTGTTTCTTAGCCAGTACAGACATGTTGCAATGCTCTCGAGGTCACAGCACGGATCTGAGGTACGACGTACCGATTAGACTCACAATCACAGCGACACACAACTCAAACCACAGTCATGTGCTATCAGGATTCAAAACTGAACGCATGCAATCCGTTTGCCTAAAGTCACGAAAATAAAAGGATATGTTACCAAAAAAAAACATACACATAAACCATATATATATATATATATATATATATTCATTTTTAAAACATTTGTATTCAAAATACACGTTTCATTTTTTCAAGTCAAACCTATGAAATTGTCTTTGGTCAAGAAAAATATTTTAAAAACTAAAGGCTATCAATGTTATTGTACAAGAATGAAACAAAAATGATCATGTAACTGATCAATTGGGGGAAAAGCTGATACCAAGTATCTAATGGTTTTTCATTTGGAGAACTCCAAATATTTAAAGTGCTTCTGCATTATTCCATCAGCATTTAATCTGAAAGAATCATCCATCAAAGTAAGGCAGATCGGTTTCATCTACTCAGAAAATGTATATGTGTATATAAATATATGTATGTATATATTTATATACACATAAACATTTGTTAAGAGGAGGAAGGACAATAAGAATGGAAGAAGGTGTTTAAATGTGCTTGGGCACAAGTGGAGGAGACTCCTCTAGAAACATAATGATTATCAATCAACTCCGAAAAGCAAACTGTTAAAAGAATGGGAAAGTATCATCTCAGCTGTCGATATAAAAGTGGGTGAATAAAAAAAAAAGATAGCAGCCTATTCACACACTTATTCTAACTATGCCTTTTTCATACAGCTGGAGACGTAGAAGAGAACGTAGATCAAGAGAGGGAGTGTCTTTACGTGAGAGAGAGGAGGAGGAGGAGGAGGAGGAGGAGGAGGAGGAGGAGGAGGAGGAGGAGGAGGAGGAGGAGGAGGAGGAGGAGGAGGAGAGGAGGAGGAAGGAGGAGGAGATAAGTGGCAGGAGAACACAAGGAGAGACGCCGGAAAAAAAGCTTGCAATCCATCCACTTCCCGCGTGGCGGGGGTGGAGTCAGGGTGTCTGGAGGTCAGGGTGTATCAGTTGTTCTTCTCCTGGACTCACATCAGCTGGTGTTGGCGGGACAACTCCTGGCGCCAGTGTGTCACTGCAGCGCTGCTGGTGAAGTACTGACACCTGCTGGTTCGACCCTCTCAGGCCACACCTGCCCGGCCTGGTTAGGAGGTTTTCCCCACTATCGGGTTGTCCCTGAAACAGACAGGATGGCAGGAAGGTTTTCATTTTCAGAGTGATCGCAGCAGTGATTACATCAAGGAAGTTATGTTTTCACCCGAGTCCGTTAGCAGGATTACGCATAAAGCTCTAGACAGATTACAACAAAACTATGTGGAAGGGTGGGACTTTTTAATTTCCCAGGGAATAATTCATGGATCTTGATGAAGGAAAACAAATCTGGCATATTTAGGGGACTGATATTTATGAGTGCAGCTTGATTTAATTTAAATGTAACTTTGAAGATTAAAGAAGAGTTTGAGAAGCTGTAATAAAGATACTAGAGTGGGACTTTGAGGGACTTTTTCTTTACATCATTAATCAAATCAAAGAACAAAAAAACAGTTCCACATTCGCTCATGCAATCATAAACTGAAAACCGCAATCTATTTATTTGTCTATCAAGTCATAGACCTGTATTGCAGATCAAACACGACATGCTGTAACAGCGGTGCAGACTTACAGGCTGCCGTACTGCGCCGTGGTGTCGTTCCTGATGTTGTGCTGCCTCTGAAGTTCCTCCATGACATTGCGGAGCTGCTTCAGCGTCTGGAACGTCTCTTTGGGTTCCTGAATGGTGAACTTTGAGCGTTCCTCCTGCTCCCGCTGAGGGCCCTGGTATACTGCCATACTGGCACATGCATCTGTGGAGAGGGCAAATGTTATATTACTTAGTGGAGCTGACATGTCACGTTATGTTTGATCAGAGCAATTTTTATTAATTGTGCCCAAGTTTCAGGTGAAATAAAGTTGGACGAGTAAACATAAGTTAGTCTGTTTTGCTAAAACTTCCTGAACCTCAGGAAGAAGAGGTGCTGTGATGTAGCAGCTATCCAAGCACACACCAGTAAGATACACAACTTTTCAGCTCAACTGAGATCAGGTGACATGAACATTTCTAAGTTAAAAGAACATGTGTAAAAGTAACAATAGTCTCACTCTAATCAGCCAACATGGATGTTAACATGGTACTTTTATCTCTTTTGATTCTACTCACAGATCAACATTGACTCTCAGGTCATGTCATCTAAATTTAACATTGTGCAGTTAAACACAGACACATTATCACACATGTGTATGAATCAGATAGACTTTCATGATTCCTGCAGGGAAATCCCTTTAAGAGTGGCTTCTCTTTTACCTTAGGTGTAGACTCAGCACTTATAAATTGATTTTTTCTGATGAAAGTTGAGTTGATATAGTAATTGTAGTTTGAGACTGTGGGAGAGCCCGTGTGTGTTTGTCCTGTTGATGTTATTGTGTTGATTGTTCTGTGTCGCCAGATGGTTTCATTCATTCTCATTGTTAATTATTCATTTTGTTCTGTTTATGTTTTTTTTGTTTGTCAACTAATGTTTTGTGTTTGAGGACCCCCTTGAAAGCGAGTTGGTGCATTTTCAGGGGTTTAATCTCTAATGAAATGTTTGAAATAAAAATACGACTTAAATTAACACATGGAAATATGTGATATAAAAGGGAGAATTACAATGTGGACAAATGTGACCTTAAAGAGTTTTTTTTTATGGATTTTTCCCTTTTTTAGTGTGCTCATCTACATGTCCTGATTTCTAACAGGGATGTAATGCTCTAGGAACCCAATAATTCCGTGCAGAACTTTTTTTGACACTTAACAATCGTGAGAACCTGCTGATAAACAGCGTTGTATGGGCGGGCACTAACCCTCCATGTCCTGCAGCTTGGTGTCGTTTGAAGAGAGAAGGGAGAAAATTCGCTCCGTTTCCCGATCGCAGTCTATGTCAAGCTGTAGGTTGACCAACACAGTGCTGAAAGAGAAGGAAAACATTAGATGTTTCCAGGAATGAATAGCAGAGAAATTTAGTTTAAATAAAAAATACAAGTGAGTCAATACCAACTGCGCCAGGCCTGAGTTTATTTTGTGTGAATACTGATATATAGTATATAGTCTATAGCAGTAGAAAGGTCTCAACCTCAATATGTTATGTGACGCTTACGAATTACCTTTTATTTGTATATATTTTTTTTTTTATCGCCGTGTACTCTTTGAAGCACTTCGTAGCCTTGTTAAGATTAGTGCTATACAAAAATAAGGTTATCATTATCATATATCTTATATAAGACAAACTGCTCGTCCTGCTGCTTCTGGTGGTGGCGAGGAAGGACTCACATTGTGCAGGGCTTGCAGCCTGGAGCATTGTTGTTCTGGTTTTTGCAGCACTGCCAGGCTCCAGCGCTGTAATTGGATGTGTGGAAGTTGGCCAGGCGTCCCTCGTTGCAGCGGATGACCTGACCCAGGACATCCAGCCACTCACTGGCCTCCACACAGTTTCCAGCCTGTACGTACAGAGGCTTCTCAGAGTGGACCACCTGGAACATCTGACACAAGAAACAGAGCAGCTTAAAGGAAAGAAAGAAGACGTGCACTTTTACAAACAACTTTAAAATAGTAACTAGGGCTGGGCTTAACACCGACAATTATTTTATCGGGCATTAACGCAGTTTTTTTATTTATTTTATTATTGTGAAAGTCAGACTTTTATTTTGTGAAAGTCTGTTGCTGACTGCTGCGGAACCGGAAAAGGAAAGAATTGGTATAAACAATCATGGCGCGGGGTATGGAGCTTTTAAATGACCATTATCAATTTAAAGTTCTTCCAGAAGGCGGAGTCGACAGAACCAAAGTTATTTGTAACCACTGCCAAGTTGAATTATCTTGTCGTGTCTCACTCTAACAGGGACATTTGGTACTAGACTGGTGATGCTGCTCCCTGAAGAAAGTAAAATGTTTCTGCTGTTACCTCAGAAATTGCCTGTTTTAATGATATGATAGTGGCTCAGGATTTTGTGGCCAGTTTTTTTCCTTTTCATAACGAACAGGATAACATTAATGCCCTGGCAGTGGCATTGAGTTTTAATTTTGTATTTGCTTTGATAACATTGTTTTAAGTTGAGATTTACACTGAATATTCTATTTAACTGCTACTGCATTAAAATGCTGATGTTAAAAGTGTTTGCACAACAAATGCTATGGCACTTTCGTTCATATGGCAGAACATTAAAAATAAAGTGCGCTATACACTACTTTTTAATTCATTATTGGATTTTGATTATACAAATGCGATTAATCGTGATTAATCAGGGAAATCATGCGATTTATCGCGATTAAAATTTTTAATCGTTGCCCAGCCCTAATAGTAACATGTTAGTCTATGGAACAACGAGAGCTGCACTGAGATGATTGATGACTTGAACATTTCACCTGCATATACCTGAGGGAATTTGTTTCTCATTAAGGTGACAACTCACTTCTCGGCTGCGGCTGGGGATTATTTACGCAATATTTCATTATTCGTTTATTTTAACTGCACTGGGAATAAAACTTCCATTACAAGTGGGGCGGTGGCCTCAAAGTGGCGATTGAGCATCAGAGGGGAACTGACTCACATTTTTGCGGTTAAAGGCACTTTCATCCAGTTTCTCCACCGCCTGGATATTTTTGACGTTGATGATGCAGAGGGCCTCTTTCCCTGAAAAGCAGAAGTTTTGGATTTGTATCTGGAATAACACACAGTACTAACAACCTGTACCTTAGGTTTGTTAGTGTTAAACAATGTAGTCCTTGTATAAATCATTAAATATAAGAAAGTGAAGGTCCACAGCTTGGAATTGCCATTAAATAGGGCAAAAGCTCAAGACAATTTTTATATATAAAGCACATCTATATATAGAGGTTGATTAAAGCTGCTGTACAGGGACATTAAAAACAACAGGGACAAAAATGTAATAAATCAATTCAAATTAAGTAATTTTTTCTAAACAAAATTAAAAAGATTAAAAAGAGCAGAATAAAAGAGGTAAGAGAAATTAAAAAGGATACATCCATGAGTTTTTGTTTTTTAGATAAGCAAAAGGAGTATACAAATATAATACTATGATGGTGTGGCCTTAGATTTTGACACAAGATCTAGTTAAAGTTAAGTTTACGTTTTCAAATTTTCAATACAGATAATAATAATGATTAGAAAATTCCTCCCGAGAAATTAAGAGAGACATATATAAAACCTAAATGTTTATATTTCAACATGATCCAGGTTGGTTCGAGGGAGAGAGCGAGAGAAGGGCAGAATAACATAGAGATTAGAGAGAGAGACACAGCAGGCATTACACCCAAGTGCAGAATCAGTTGTCGCTTACGTTAATGTGCGGTTGTTTTGAACGTGCCCATTCTAAACCGACATGTTTAGAATGGGCACTGCAATAGTGATAAAAGTTTGACACGTGAAAAGTTTTGTACGAACTGAAATGGTAGAAACTATCCTCACCTTTGTGTTTGTGGTAGGAGAGCTCCCTGTTGGTCACTCTGAGCCATCGCTTTTTGAAGTTTTTCTTCCCCAGGCGTTTCCTCCCCTGGGCACGTTTCTGTACTTCCCTATAAGGACACAAACAAGATTGAGATTCAGAAAGTCTGTCATGTTTTAACAAGAGCTAAGTTCATACAGTGCCTTTGTGAAATGTAACTAATTTAAGCGTTTTCTTCTTGTTTTGTCAAAATGTCCAACTCAGCTCCAGTTGCATTTGATCTGATTTAAAGCTATTTGTTTATGACAGTTTCGTGGTTGTTTTGTGTTTGGCAATGCACCGATTTCTCATCTTGGTTGCATGAAGCTATCGTTAAATCTTGGTTAAACATCTGTTATTGCAAATATAACTCTTCAGTTACCAATTCATGATTTAAGCAGACTGCTTTTTGTAGGTTATAATGGTTAAGTCTCTTTATCTTACATTTCCTTTCTACTGATCCTCTTTAGGCTCCTATTAATCACTCACCCCTCCTTGAGAACCACTGCGTCCTCCAGCCCACTAGACCCTTTGCTGACGTTTGAGGAGATCTCATCTAGAAACTGGAAAACAGAAACCACAATGACGTCACTGAAATTAAAATAACAACAAACAAGCTGATAATTTGAATTTATTTAAAATACCTTTTTAACTCTTTCGATACACTTGTCCTCTTGGAATGATTTGAAGAAGTCGTACATGTAGGTTTCTTTGAAACTAGACTGAAAAAATAAAGACATAAATAAGCATTGAAGTCCTAGTCTTAACCATTAACTGCATACTATAATATTTAACTGCATAAATAGTATTTAACATTATTTGGTGCTCTTTTAAACAAAAAGATATATATTTTACTCTGACCAAACTAAAGTCTTCATTTATAAAAATCGTGAATCCTTATCCCTCCCACTGTTATATACAGTTACTGCTGTTCATCTTACCATTTTTTTTGACAAACTACCCCAGCTGCCCAGAGTCTGGATGGTTTTTGAGATGAGAGTGAGCGTGCGGGAAATCTCAGGATCCTAAAATTGAAGACAATTTAAAATAATCAGTAAGGTATTAGCCACAGTGTGTACTGTGTTTGTTAAATGGTTAGCTGTCGAGCATCCATGCACTTACAGGATGATGTGAGCGTAGCTGGAAGGAGTGTGGAGAAAGAACGGCCACGGCAAAGAACCGCAAGAAAACAAAGCTGCTAACAGCTGAGTACTGAACGTGAGGGTCGGCTGTCGAGGGAGAGAGGAAGAAAGAACGTGTTTGAGACAGTAACAGCTTCCATGGTCAACTCAGAAACAAACATAAGAAGGTGAGGGGATCATTTTACTATGAGGTGTTTCCAATTCTACAAGATGAAACTCAACTTAATCTAGATTTGGTTCCACCTAGTGGTAAAATATATTCACAAATTAAAACCACAGTGATCTTATCTGCTGTGTACAACAATGTAACTAACATAGATCCACACTAAAAACTACAGCACGAAATTTTATTAAAATATAAAATAAAGTATAAATTTACAAATTAGTCAAACTGTAAACAAACTTGGCCTGGTAATGGAGACAGATTTAGTGGAAAAAAAAGAAACTAACAAAATAATTTTTTTTTACCTTGGAACCGCTTAGAGGCCAAGTGTCTCAGTGACCTAAAGACATCACACATGAGCGGGGGACAGGTCGAACTGGACTGGGTGATGGAGGAAAAGACCTTCTGGACGTAACCCTGTAGGTTCTCCTGCAGAGTTAACAACAACATCAGTACTACTCTACATACCATGACCAACATACCATACCATGCACATTACTGAAAGGGAAAGGATTATTGATTTAAGGCAACACCAATAAAGAAAGATCTGGGTGATATATTTCACAACCATTGGTCTGTCAGCCAGAAATATAGTTTCACAAGACATCCAGTGTTTTGATGCAGCTCGGCATCACAAATGTTGCATAGATTGATGTTGTACAGATTTATGAGTGTGATCAAAATCTGAAGAATTTCAAATATTCTGCTCGTCTGTGGAGAGGAGTATAAGAGACATCTCATTTACCTTGTTGACCTCCACGTTGTCACCTTCCTTTAGTTTGACAGGGTCTATCTCACAGGTTTTGTTGGATTCACAAATCTATATGAGATTGAAATCAAACAACAATCAATTTTAGAACGAATTAATTATTTGGAAATAAACAAAGCATCTTGTGTTGGTGTGGAATTGCAGATGTATTCCTCTTTTCCTGAAACTAGAACTAAAGACAAGTCACAGATTCAGTAGGACCATCATAAAAGGAAGACAGATTAAAAAAAAGGAGGTTTTATTCCCATTGACCTGAGTCATTTGAAGGGAATTATTGAAAAACTGTTTTAAAAAAATAGTTGATGAAACTTGTAAAAACTAATTACATTTGCACATCTGCTTTCCTGCAGTGGAAGAGCAGCTGTTTCAGTGGAGTTTTCCATATTGACCTCAGTGATGCATGCCCATTCTGGCATCTGAGTGTGCACGTGTGTGTTTGTGTGCATGTGTGTGTGTGCCCTTATTACTCATACCTCATCTATTACAGGCTTCAGGGTAACCGCCAGGTAATTTTTCCCCACAATCTTCATCATGTCATCAATGCAGCGTGTCGCCAGTGAGTTGCCACGGAATATAGTGTTAGCCTCCCTGTACGGACACAGAAATGTTTCACCATCATCAACCAGACTTAAGAACCACTTTGACCACATTTCATCCTCTGTTTTTATCACTAAGGTCTTATTTTGTAATTACGGTCGAATTGGACATCTTATCCAACCTCCTATACATTACAAGTTTAATGGGGTAACATGAAAATCCACCTCTTATCGTCTGTAATTTTCCAGAGCTACTTCCTGTTTGCAATGTCAATTTGGTTATATCATCACAGCCACAAAGAAAGAGGGTAAAAACTAAAACAAATCCAAACCAGGTTGTCTAACTTTAACAATTGGAGAAGAAACAGTTTGTTAATGGCATTTATCTGTACACATGTATACCTGTACCTGTACTGTGTGTTATAAATGTGTGAGCACTCACTGAGTGTTGTCCAGCTCTAGCGCTGCCACAGCAGAAACAAAAGGCACAAAGCGATTGTGGTGGAGCAGCAGTCGGACCACGGGCAGAACAGCCTCGTACCGCTCTCTGTAGATGTCCCCCAGGATGTGTGCTGCCGATGCGGAGATGGGCTGAGGGAGGCAAAGAAAAACAAGAGGACATTGAGAAGGTGAAAAGGGGAAATACACCACTTGCAGAGAGAAGGAAGTTATGGAGAAAGAACATAACTTTGCAATTATCATCATCAATTCCATGCTTATATTTCAATACACTTCAGAAACATATGCGGTGAGGTGAATGAGTTATAAAAAAGGAAAACTACACCACCATGAATTATCTGATGTTGCCTGAAACTAGAAATGTATTTTTGTGTCATATTTTATTAGCTTTCCCACCATCTCAGGATTTACTGTAACTTGAGCCGTTTCCTCACCTTCACATCTGGGGATTTGAGCAGCAGGTTGCAGAGTGGTGTGTAGCAGGCAGATGGCAGCACGGTGTCTTCTATGTAGGTCAGCTTCAGACGTAAGGATCCTAAATCATCCGACTTGGACTTGCTGCCGTTCCCTTTAGGCTGGAGGAGATACCTGACCACAGGGAGACAAATACTGTCCATCACCATGGTTCATATGAGACATATAGTTTAACCCTTGTGAAATTTCTTTGTCATAAGGGTTTGATAATGACTTCTTAAGAATCATTGCCATTTATATATCTCTGTAAAAATAAATCTATATCAGTCGGGCTCTACAAACTATTGGACAGATTGTGCAGAAAAACCAAATGGTGCATTCATAAATAGTAATTGTTCAAATGCATTAATTTATAATATAATATGCACATCTCTCTAGAAGCCAACAGGTGGAGCAAAATTCAAAACGACTAAATGGAGAGTAGAACTGTTTCAAAAACCGCATATTGCAAAATGGGATCGTCCCTAAACTGCTTGATCTGTTACCATGGTTACCACAAGAACAGGGACGTTGCAGAGCAGTCTTCACGTTTGCAACATGGGCGATTTCCAGCATCAATACGAGATACAGCCACCGTGCAAAAAACGCACCACCCACACACAACTCACAGCCCTCATGTACCAACAGATTGCTATCTGGCATAACCCCAGATCACATAAACTGACGCAAAGCAAGGGAACACCCACGCAATGAAAACAAAAAAAGGGGGAAATGTAGGAAGACTGTCAATTCACCTTCTAATGGCATCAACAAGTTACCAGTACAAGTTGTCATGATGCATACACAGGACGTAACTCCCAAAGAGGAAGACTGTAATGCATGAAGACCCACCTGACCTGATCTATTGAAGAGGAATGTGATGAACCATGATATGTTTCTAACTGCTTTTGTTTCAAGACACCAATCTTATAAATTTTTTAAGAAGCAAACATTTGAAGGACTATTATTCATCACTGTCCCTTCTTCATGTTTCCACGGTCAAGCTATTGTACCAAGATGGAGACAAATGTCCCTTTCTCTAAATTAAAGTACACAGAAACGAGAAACAAAAAAAGAGTCTCTGGTAGTCATGAACCTAAGTCAGGGCTTGCGTATGTTTGTAGCACAGATCTTACAGTTTTCATATTATCTTCTGTGGAAATCTAAAATGGGCCTTTTCAGAGCCAAACAGAACAACAGGCCTGAGAACGGTTTTGACCTAATGCAGCCGAAGTACATGTGAGGAAGAGACAGTGACAGACTGGCTGTTTTATTATGGTGCTTGCATTATGAGCTGCTGAAAAAGATTTATGATGTAAACAAAACATGCTATACTTCTGCTGAATACATTTTTTGAATATTATATTTAAATACATTTAAATATAATACACAGGAGACCTTAGGAGCGCAATGGTACTATCGACATCTGTTTACTTGTGTCCAGCTAGCTATATTTTCGTATACAAATTGTCCCTTTGTATTCCTCTATTCATATACATAAATTTAACTGTTCCTAACTATTTACAGAAAATAAAAATTTGAATAATCAAATAATAAAAACAGGGCTGCATTTGAACCCTTACTTCAAAAACTTAAATTAATCAAAATAAACCTTTGTCACTGTTAATATCTGGACTGTAAAAAGTCAGAAGACTTCCTTGTATCAGATGAATATGACCTTAGCTCGGGATCTTTTTTCATTATATCACAAATTGATAAATGGATATTAATATTTGGATAAATACATGATCTTTGGATAAAATTCCATCATCGCCCCCAAGACTGTAAAGGCTGACTTCAGCAGATTGTAGTCGTGTGTGTGTGTGTGTGCGTGTGTGTGTATTGTCTGTGTTTCTATAAGTGTGAAGTTTGAAGTAAATTGTGCAACAGGAGAGAGAAATACAAGAATGCAGAAATGTGGATGCTGTTCATATCTGGCTGTTTTATGTGTTTGTACCTAAACAATGTATTTTATATCTACATTCATCGTTAATGCTTAACATTAGGAATTTAAAAGACATTTTCTTCTCTCCAGTCCTTACCAGGCTTTGTGGATGTGGTCTGTCCGCAGGATCTTGACAGGGACCCGCGTCTCACCAAGAAACACGTCCTGAGCCAGACTCTCATTGTTCCACAAATCAACTCTGGAAATGTAGAGGATGAGAAATTAAACTATGCATTTCATCAGTGAATAAAAGCAATTATACTAAACCAAGAATAACCTTTGTAGCATGTTGTGTGTGTGTGTGTGTGTGTGTGTGTGTGTGTGTGTGTGTGTGTGTGTGTGTGTGTGTGTGTGTGTTTCAACCCAAACGGAATACCACTATGGACAAAATCCCTACTGAGTGGTGCTTACCTGGTTGGTGCACAAACGTCAATACAATGCCCGTGCAATGACACCACCTCAAATCCAAACCTCAAAACCATGCATGAGTGTTTACCTTTGACTCTGTCTAGTCTTACCCAGTGAGCTATGAGTCCACTGTGATGGAAGCCCCACATATCCTTAACCAGAAACCAAGGCTCTCTATCAGTAGTCAGAACACACCAGATCCAAATTGACTTTTTTGTCTTGTTGTTGTTGTTGTTAGAGAAATATTTTTTTCTTCAGTCAAGACTATAAAGAGGGAGAACGAGAGATATAGAGAAAGAGAAACACATGGAACAAAGAAATAGAAGAAAATACTCACTTGAGCTCAAGTTTCTCAATGTCCTCCTCCTCCACTTGGAAGTGAGACTTTTTGGAATAGCTGCTGGATCGTGTGACCTGAGGGTGAACATGTCCAGGCTTACTGACAGGTTCTCAAGTACTTTAACAATAATGTAACCATGAGATCATTTCAAACCCATGATTTATTCCACAGCAAATTACCTCGAAGAAGAATGTCTCTTCAAAATGAGGGTTGCTGGTTTTCTTCTTCACCTTTGTTTTCTTTTGGTCAGACCTGAGGAGAAACATTACAGCAAAACTTTTAGTAAAGCTTCTATTTTCCTGATTGTTTTTATAATTTTTTTTAAGTCTACTTTTATTTATATGCCTTAAGATTAGAGCCATTAGATCTAGTAATCTAAACAATGTCATCATTTGCTTTCTCAAGATAAGAGCAAACTGCCTCAGCCTGAGTTTCCGTCTGCAGTTACAGTTTGAAGACGTGCATCTTCCAGTCTTAGGATAACAATCAAAGCCCTGTGACAAATTAATGGATACAGAAAGTGAAACGCTGGAGCTATTTTACTTTGAAGTGGGTTCAGGAAGTGTTGGGAATACATTTGTGACAAAGACAGATAAACATTGTGGTTCACAGCAGAATAAACAGAGAAAATTGTCTTTCACCTGAGTTTTAATGTTTATCTGATAAATTAAAAATAAAAGCACTCCAGTGTTTCTGTTGAAAAAATCAATTCTTTTGTTTAAAAAAAAGGGGTTTTTATTGTGAAATATTTGCAGGAGCAGAAGACGTACAGCTTTATACTGTATAATACTGGTATTTATGTGACTACACAGGACTACTTTTATTCAAGGAAATAGTCATCTTTATGAACACATTCAAGGCAAAGCCTACATGTGCTGCAGTAGCAGCTCTTATGCAAAACATATTGGTGAACTGAGAAGCTAAATATTGTGCATTGAACAGATGTTGTAAATATGAATTGATATTAATGTGAACATGATTCATTGAATATATTAAGTTGCACAACTGCCTTTCTTTGTGTATATTTATCATTGTACATTCAGCCTTTAACAGAAATTGCAAAAATAATAAATATGATCTTCCTAAGTGTTTTTTTGGATGATATCAGGGTGGTAGATCTTGGCTCACGTACATAATTTAAAAAAGTGATCTTGGGCTCGAAAATATTGGTGACCACTGCTGTAGACCATAGTAACATTGCTGCACTCATGAACCTGGTATGTGCCAGGAAGTTACTTAAAGTTCTCAGAAGTCTTGATCGTCAATCTCCAGCTTAGTGACAAAAGTTGAGAAGATGCTTACAGCCAGAGCCCAACACGTTTGTATGTTGGTTTGTTTTTCAGCAGGATTTAAAAAAAAAAAAACACCAAACAGATTTCCACGAAACTTGGTGGAAATTAGTCAACATTAACAGTTTATAGTTTAATTAATGTAAAACCATGTATTCAGAACATGTAAGGAATATGTTACCCATGAGTCTGTGTTGTTATGAAACTGTAGCTTCCATTGGTGCACATTTGCAGACTTACCTGGCAGGTCCAACAAGTGACACGGTGGCATAGGGGTCACAGTTCTGCCCGCTGATTAAAGGCAGCTCCTGACACTCTATTATCCTGAAGGAGGATGCAAAGACAAACAAAACAATTACTAAATACATCATGGACAATGTGTTAAATACAATCTGTACAGTGTTATTATAATGAGTTTAAGAACTAACAAAAAAAAAGACTTATTGTTTCATGTTAGTAGCAGGGTAGATCAGCTAAGTGCTGTTTTGGAGCTGATCATTTTCAAAAAAACATCAACATTTCAAGCAAGTATGATTTGACTTTACAGTGACCCGGACCTTGGGAGAGATTAGCTTAGCTATAAATGGTAAACAATTTCTTGTGGGTCCAACAGAAATATTAACCCTCTCTGCATAATCGCAGCACTGATTAAAAGAGATGTTTACATAAAATAGAACACTTACGAATATAAATAATAAAATAAACTACGTATTTTGAGTGAAATAGTTTTAAAGTTTAACACTATATCAAACTATTTTCTGTTTCTGTTCTCAGACATGTTTAACCTGGCATCAATATCAAGATCACCACTAATATAAAACAGCCCTACGCATTGATGGCATTGTGTTATAGTGTTCATGTTCAGCTCCTGTCACACAGGGGCCACTGCTTTTTCCGCAGGTGTTGCAGGTGACAACAAACAGACACTGTCGGCACTCTAAACAGGATGTGGCTGCAGAGCAGGAGTCACCAGAGAATAACAATGAATTCAGCCCAACACTAAGTGAGGCCAGAGGGAGACGCCACACAGTGCGAATGTCAGGATGTTTGTATATAACCTTCCAGGGTGCCATGGTGATATTCCCAATGGACTCTCCAGTGCATCTCATAGTCTTTAACTCAAACCCATCGCGCTCTGCTCGTACCATCTCTGGTGACTAATCACACTGCAGAGGAGTGTAAGTGTGTACATATGGCAAGCGCTTACAGGGAGCAGTTACAGTTTTAGCAAACAACCTGCATAACACAGTGAATGACTGCAGAGAAAACCACAGTGGTTGCCGTGTGACAGTCGCAGGCTTCCTGCTCAGATGCCATAACTTCCTCCTCATTAACCTGCTATTCAAGTATGAATGAGGGGTGAGAAACATCACATGTAAACAGCACGAGGTCTGACATTGACACACATGTACATGTGGGCACATGTTCTCCACCTGAGTACTTTCTTTCGATCTGCCAGTGTCATAGCAGCTTCTGTTAGGTAGAAACTTTTTGATGTACAATTTTTCAGCTGGGAGGTAAAGGTGATCGATAGACTAATATTGTGGGACACATATAATCTGGAACAGCCCACTACGACATTGCTAAATTATAGAATCAATCAATGATGACTACTATGTTTTCCCTCGCTTATAAATGTTATTTTTGCCATTTCTTTATTGAAGAGTGTGTTCTTTCAGTTTGAGAGCAGGACTGTGATTTCCCACTCAGATTTTGTATTGGTTTCACAATTCTGTGTCCTAACTCAAATAGCCCCTGCCTGTGTTTGGATCTGCTCTGCTTGCGCTTAAAAAGTGTGCTCAAGATATTTAGTTGCTTAGACAGATTTCCTTTGTTCCAGTGCTTGCTCTTCTGCTCATGCTCACTTTGCTTGTGTGCACACATGAAATGTCTTCTATTTCATTTCTCCTCTCCTCTTTGATTTTTCTTCTGCCCTTAGTTTCTTTTTTGAGCAACAAGTCTGTCAAAATTCTACAACTAAGAGAATGCCAGCTTATTGTTGACATACAAAATTGTTCTCCCCTCATTATGGGTGCATAAGCTGTACTTTTGCGGGGAAAATTTCATTTGCCATCACTGTGACGGAAATCACCGTTTTTTATTGGCTCTGGCTCCAATCCGCAGTGATGGAAACATGACACCCTGGTTAATGCGTACATTTTTTAAGACAGCAAGGTGAAAGGGTGCCTCAGTTTTCGGTGCATTTGTGACGTTGAACATTACGCCCAAAGAAAAGAAAAGAAAACGGGAATGAGAAAGGTGCCGATTGCCTTTTTTAGTGGGTTTACCCACGTTAAAAAACCCTGCATATAAGTTAGCTTTTTGGCGTAAAAGAGGTATTAGTACTCACCTGACTAGTAAGTGCTGACCTCCTGAGCCGTTCTCTGTGATCACTTCATTCAATCTCATCTCAAGGTGGACTTTACCCTGTTGAACATGGGGAGAGAAGAGTGACTCAGTGGTGGGTGAGGTTTCATGAGATCTCAGTCATTTGTCGGAGCACAAGGCAAAAGTTTCAAGCTGAATCCCAAATCAACACGTGGGTGCAAAAACCAGATGTGGGTTGTAAGAAAATGACTGGATGCCAAATCTCTCAGCCAACCTCATCACTAATCACGTTTTATTTTACTAACAACATGCAAAAATACGTTCCTTGCATTTTATTTGAATACAATGAATGTATTGTTTCTCTCTAGACCTGTGGCCCAGCTCCACCTCACGTTTGATGCTGCTTTGAGTTCATGGCGGTAGCGAGTGTGACAACAGCTGTCAGCAGTTTTGACATCACTCAGAAGGATTTTTACAGCGTCGGATGTGGTGAAGGCTGCTGGTCTTGCCTTCGGAAGTGTCGGAGTTAGAGAGATAGAGAGATACAGAGCGAGAGAGTGAGCAACAGAGCGAGGCTAAACAAAAACGCCCACACACTTGCACTCACTGCAATTCAGCACTTTGCTGAGATGGCCAGCAGTTCTTTCTGATGCAAGATAGACCTTTAAGCCAATTCAATACTGACTTCTTTGCAAGGATCTGAATGAGCCAATATCATCAGCAAAATAACCCTTGCATCACAACTCCCTCTGCTCCCTTTTGGGCGACAAATATGGTCAAAATAAATGTGTATTATTTGTCCTATTTCTGCAGATTTCATTATTAACTGAGCAATTTCACAAAATATGAGTTAACGCTGCTCACAGCGTAGAGAAACCGCTAAAATCATGGCAGAAAAGAACTGCAACAACACCTCCATCACTCTCTAATGTAACTTTCCAGCTCAAAGTGTCTACTTAAGTGTGAATCAGCGTAGCAGCACATACCCAGAATAGTCTGGCGTGGGATAATGGCAGCTAGAGTCAATATGTTAGCTACAGCAGCGTACAAGTGGTTTTGTGCTGTAGTTTCACCCCAAAGCAACCAGACCACAAAAATCTGATCAAGCGGAACAGCCCAACATGCTCGACATGTGATAAGAATAACAACAGCAGCCCTGAAGAAATTATCAATAAAAGGCTGAAAGGAAAAAAAGGTTTACAGCTGTTACAGTATCATGAAGATTAGTGATATAAACCAAATTTTCTAACTCATGATTTAGATCAGTGAAGTTCTTCCTAGACATTACCTGGACTTCTGAGTTAGGATCTACTGGCTGAAGGCTGAACCAGTGCTCCTTCCCACTGTATTTACACAGGTCATCCTTCCGGATTGATACCTTGCCTGAAAAATCAACATTAAGTTACAACCCATCCATTCAAACATTATATACTTATGTAAATGTCTTACTTAATGTGACTTACCAACAGCTAGGTCCCTTTGAAAAACGCTCTTGGCATAAACATAGAAGGATAAACACTGGAATGGACGCGGGATCTCAAAGTAGAAGTCCTCGCCATAGAAAGGGCTGCAAATAAAAGCAGAAGTTTAAATTAGAAAACAAGGGAAGCGTGTGAGAATGTGTGTGGTCCAATTTAATATTCATTAGATAGACCATTTGATTAATCAGCTAATCATGGCATTTCTTAACACACGTGCGATCAGACTTCATATTAATTTTACTCTGAAAAATAAAATCATCACATGTATTTTGTGCACGACTTTTATTCACTTCACTCTATGGTCAATGCAATTGTATCATCTAAGCCAAGGAAGTTGTTGTGTGTTTGTTAGCAGGATTAGGATAAAGCTACTCTATTTAACCTATTTAACCTTTCTAACCTAATTCTATGACGTTTTGTGGAGGGGTTGAGCATGTTTCAAGGAAGAACCCATAAACATTTTGGTACAGATGTGTATTAGGGCAAAGATCCAGGCTGTTATTAAAAATGTTTTGTTCATTTCTGTTGCGCCTTGGCTGAGGTATTCTTTCTATTAAGTGCCAGGCTAGTTTCATCCGGTTCCAAGTCAAATTAACATTTTTCAAGAATCAGGATTTGGACTTTTATTAATCGACATTTAATTCCTGTGTGTAGTAAAAATACTCAATGTACAACTTGAACACACACTTCCTCTTCTACATATTGTCTGATGGCACATTCATGTTACATTCAGATTGGTGTTAAAGACTGTACCCCCATCATGTCATGTACCTGTGTGAATAAAGTGCACTTTTCTTCCACCCCCTTTTCATCTTTAGTTCATCACCCCTTGCAATGGCCCTCACCTCCAAGTCTGAAAGCCCCCTGATCACAGCTTAAATTACATACAGACTCTCCCTTCTGTAAAAATCTCCCTTCACTCTTGGTCAGTCAACTGTCTCAGAACCGTTCTGTAAAGCAGGCTTGCTATGTTATGGAATACAAATATAAAACACAATACTCTGCCAAAAGGCAAGAGTCGCTACTGGCAAGCTAGCAAGTATCCCAAGATTTGTCGCCAGCAGGGACTTTAGTACGCGATTGCGATGTCCTCAAAAGGGAACTTAAGATTGAAAACCTAAAAGAGTATGAAACTGAGACTGCACTCTGGTTTCTCAACACATAACAACTACAGTGGGCACTGTGAAATTACCTGCAGCTTCTTGGATTTGGACCTGGTTCCTCTACCCCAGTATCTGCTGCGAGTATCTACCAAGGCTACAGTATTTTATCTCTGTAAGCAGTGGGTGTACACGTGAATTTCTTGGAAAAATAGCATTCACCTGATAATATACTGTGAATCATGTGTTCGCGAAATGAAAGTCCTCGTGCAACGCATTGCTGCTGATTTGTAACGATGACGTAATGAGCGTGATACAAGGTTGTGTTTATGACCCTGGATTTATGTGGAATGCATGTCGTGCTTTAGCCGCAGCATAATTATATTATTGTACCAGAGCAAAATAATCATAAAGACAGTATTTGTTAATAGGATTGAAGTTCCTGGGCATAAGGTGGACAACACAGGGTGCCCTCATGACTCATCACGGGCGAGAGGAATGTTCTCATCATGTCCTCAGTTTATATCTGTCACTTTTGCCATCCATTCTCTCTATAAACAATTTCTTGTTCTCCTTCATCAGCAGTAGTGTACCTCAAACTAAAAGGTAAAATACCAGCAAAGACCCAAGACAGCAAAAACATCTATAAAGTGACAAAAATATATGGACAGTAAAATAAAAGAGTGAGGACTAAGGTTCTGGAAAACAGAAAGAAAACTGCATTTACTGGGAAAATCCTTTGTTTTACTGACACGGTCAAATTTGATTCTATCCTGACATTGTGAACCAAGCAAGACAAATAGAAGCAAGTGACCAATAATAAATACATAACCATCCATCCATCCATGTCCACTATACCTGCTAAGACTGTACACTGTGTAGAGTTAATCTTTTTCTACCCGTAATATTAAAACTGTTTTTCTTCTCATTGAAATCTGAAATCTCTATTGACGGAAATATCATGATTTAATTTTCTTAAACATAGCCCTTATACTATGTCAGACTTAACAAATACAGATTTATTGACAGTTCATTTTATACATTGTTTCCCCCACTGTAACAGTAGGTCATAGTGTGTATAAGAAAGTGGATTAAGGAATTGAAACATTTTTAATAATGTAATTGCAGAGACTGACAAGTGCCTATTTGTCTATTGGATTCTAGGAGTAGTGTAATAATAACAATAATAATGATAACAATTCTACAAAATGATTTATTTATACCTAACTTTGTCTCCAGAAAAAACAAATAAAACTTATGTAAATGAAATGAAATAGTGTTTAGTCCTATGTTGTTTTTTAAGGGAACTAAACTAAATCCAATACTTTCTATGACTTTAGTGGAATTACTTTTAATAATAATCATATCCTCCCAGTGTCACCCAGACAGGTTGCTAGTTCACTGTGTAGCTAACACACATAAACAGACAACATGCTCACATTCACACGGATGAGCAAATGAACACTTTCCGCTTCACTTAAACTGCAGGTCTTTGGACTGGGTCGTAAACCTGGGCTCTTGAAACACACAGAGACATGGGGAGAACATACAAACTCCAAGCTTTAAACAGCATGTGTGCCACGCCTCCACATGACCTGGCCGTGTGTTCAGCAGAGGACTGACTGCCCCGGTCAGAGCTGGCAGGAACACAGAGGGCCCTAGCATATGTGCCACTCAGTCCTGCCAACACAACCACGTCACAACCAAGACTACGAGCAAGACAGCTTGACCTGACACAGCAGATTTCAGGTTAAGCACTACCTCGATGCAGGTGCTGCCTGCAGATGGACAACCTGTCCCAAACAGACCAAACAGTCCTCAACACAGTTGCACTGGAGTAACACTTTATATGTTCAAGTAAAACCTCAACCCCCCTTTTAAAATGTATATTCACGTCCTCTAAGGTCAAGGTAAGTTTGGAGGTTGTTATGTTCATTTTGGGGGGAAATAAACAAGCATACTAGTATAAACAACTTGCCAGAAAATTGCTTGGTGTATAAATATGCTTGTTTTCAGAAAAATAACACACAATAACCTAAACAAGTGCCACTCAGACATGTGGTTGCCTGTCATACATTATTGGAGTTTATGGTTCATGTGCCTTAATGAATTATACTTAACAGTTACATTTCATCCATGAATCAAACTAGCCTGGTAATTAGACAACTGCAACATTGTGCTTTGGCTTTTTAAACCCTGCCTGCACTGATGCTCCTCTCTACTATTTATGCATCTTGGATGGTGAAATATCTTCCCTGACACTTCCGCTCAGGGTTTGGCCAACACATCCTCGGAAACGCCCACACAAACTACTCAACATCACATGGAATTAAACACCTCACCATTTTGCACAATCTCAAACATACACCTTCTGACGTACCTTCCCTTCTGCTGTCATCCTAGCTTCTGACTAATAACGAGAGCTCAAGCTTGACCACAGCTTTTTGTAAACTCCTGTGTCCACACAGCTTTTAAACAATTAGAAACAGGAGCTCATACAACACGGGTAAGTCAAGCACCATCCAAGAAACACTGGCCCAAAATCTGGATCATTATTAGGACGTGCTAAACAGAGGCTACGGTGGCGGAGTGTGACACAGAGAAAGAAAGGAGAGAGCGTGGGAGGACACACTTCCTCAGAGAGACTGTAAAATATTTTTGAACAGCACCGAAATCAGGAGAGAGAGAAAAAAAGAGCTGTTGTGAAATACCTAGAGAGGACAGGCCCATGCTAACAGTGAGACATGCGACAATGAAGATAGACCTCTAAAAGGTTTCCTTAATGCCCATCTCGCACACCTTTTACTAAATCGCTGGTAAAATATCTAATTTGATCCACATCTGTACCAAAATATCGAATTACAAATGGTATCAGTGCCACACACAAACATTGATAGTGTTAACGATGATAATTTCCCCCATGATAGTCCAACAATGAGCAAAATAGTCCAGAGTTTAGTATAACGGAGTCAACATTAGAAATCTTTCAAATTTTTTTGGCTTTATTTTGACAATTGTACAAAGAATGAATGACATCGAACAGCGAATGGCTAATATCCACAGTCACTAAACTTAATGTGCATTTTGAATTTCACACAACGCAAAATCACACAAAAACTACTGGACGGATAACCAGGCAAACTGGTTATTTAAAACTAGTTAAAACGGCATTATTTATCTATATTTTGTCAACATGTGAACCCCATAAACGACTCTGTGCTCAATGTCAGAGCAAAAAGTGACAAGGCTGGATTTGCTATATTAAAATAAAAAATATATCTAATATTTTTCTAAGCAACCATGGTCTTTTGTGCATTCTTCGCGTAGTCCAGTAACAACTCATCTGACCAAAGTATGCATAGTGTACCTTGGTATTATTATAATGTACAGACATATTCATGTTTGGGGGTTCATTATAAACCTATAGTGTCACAGTTCTAAAACTAGAAATAAGACAATAAGATGGGGTACTGAACAATAATCCACATTGTAATTGACTCCACCAACGTTGGAGGGTTAGTTCTCCAGCTTACCTGACGCTTTTGTCAAACACCTTGGTGCGAAACACCTCCTCCTGGTCCAGACTTATGGTGCAAACGGTGCAGAGATCCCTTTGTCGATTTGGACCCGAGACTGGGCCCAGGTTCTTAGCTTCACCTGCAGCACCAAGAGAGGAACATCATCACTTACTTGACCAACATCAAGATAACTACAACAGTGTCCTGAATTAATGGAGAACCAAATTAATATCAATTAATTGCACATGTGCCTGTGTTGCAGCATATCTGGCAAATCAGGGTTTAGCCTATCCCAACCCACTCAATAGCATTTCGCCATTTGTTTACAGTCCAGAATAGGTATGAATATTGATTTCACATTTTAAAAACGTGTGTATGCCAAATAGAGAAGTTAACTAAATGACATTTGAGCAGAAAGTACTTTGAGGACGGTCTTAGAACATATACATGTATGCCAATTCAGTTTACTATACCATGGCAGTCCTAAACTAAAAAATACTTTTAGATATTTGGATTAGTTAACTCCTACTTTTAATCTTAACTTCCCTGAAGCTACCTCGGTGCAAGCTAATCTTAGTCAATACAAGCACAAATGATTGTAATCACAGTTCACTTTTAAAATGTGCTTTTGTTTTCAACATCCTAGTGTTCACATGGGAGCTCCGGCTCTTGCCAGTTGCACGGGCAAGCTGCAGAGCGGATGTAGCTGAAGTAGACGAGGCTCATATGTGGTTAAAAACATGAAACATTGACTTCCTCATCATAACCAATGGCGACGGTACAGCGCTGATTCACAAATGACAAACACCTTTGTGACACACACCACTTGCACACACACTTCCATTACATCGCAGCAGACCCAGATTACATTGCACAAGGATTTGTGCAACGCATACACAAAAAATGCACCGAATCGAAGCCACATAGCTTGAAACTGAAACAGGGAGTCACTCAAAAGGAGCTCTATCAATAACTTCACAATGAGTCAGATTTAGACTGGTGGATTAGAGGGGCAAAGACAGTAGTCTAAATTGATCCTTGTGCTTTGGATAGTTACTCTGAGCCATGTGTGGGACCTAATTAGGAAAGCCAGCAGTGAGATCAGCTTTTTAACGGGCTAATCTTAGGAAAGGTCAGTAAAAAAATGGCAAGTTGTCACTAAGCTTGGATCAGGATGACCTGGTGGGAGTAGGGCACAGACGTAAACATATATAGTTTACTTTGACAAGGCAACCATACTACCATCTTTCTTCTGCAATACCATTAACACTAAAACAGAAGCTTGTCACCCTGTGAAAACCACGACTCTAAGCTCATAGTATGTTGTCTTAGCTGCTGACTGCTCGGTCACTCTATCAACTGGTCTTTCATTTGATTGTATTCCAATATTGAAGAAAACAAGTGCATTTATCAAAGTGCTCTGTCCATTTAAAGCAGCAACACATCTTGCATAGAGGGCCACCTCCACTGGTGTAGGCTAAAGGAAAAAGGACAAAGTGTGAACGAGGAAGAATGGAGTTTCATAAGACTGCAAAGTGAGTTACATGCCATGACAGTTCCTCTATTTTGTTCTGCTAACCGTTTTCCTATTAATTCATAGTAGTGAAACCGATATCTGTCCTCCTGTTGTGTGCCTATGGACACGCCTTACATACTTGTTAACCTATTTTCACTTTATAGTAACAAGTTAAATCACATATATATCCAACCATTACATGGTCTAACCCTGCTTTAAAACTTAAATGTCTCGTAAGCACATTTAAAAACACTTAACACATTTAAAACAATATCAAAGATGATAACAATTTTCTAAACAACTCAGCGTTAATTCACGCTTGTTTTAAAGTGAATTCTTCTGAAGATTAACCGCACTTCAGTTTAGTTTCGGATGAAGCAATGCCACTTGGGGAAAATTAATACTAACCAAGATCAATTAGGTCAGAGCGGGTGGTGCGGTGTACAATACACTGATGGATGTGTGTTAAAAGTGAGAATAATCAAATCTGCTGCAACACATAAAATACCTTGTTTTGTACAATTCCACGTGTTTTATAGGAATCAGTGTGGCTTGTGTATCAATATCCAAGTAATGGCTGAAACATGAGACACACATCTTGGACTTGGAAGTAATTTGACAAAACAACACAATAACACATTCAAACAGGCCTCGCAGACATGCAGGTAGTGAGCTGGACCATTCAGGCCGGTGTTAAATCACTGATCTACCTCAGATTTGTCAAATATTTTAAAGTGGTTGTTATTGTCTGTCCATAAAGAAGAGCTTCAAATCACAACCTTCAGTCAGGAGCCAAAACAATATCATATTATGATGATAATATAAGCATCGACTCATATGAATGCATTTTCACTTTTGATATTGTTTTGGGCCATATCGTCCAACCGTCACTCTGAATCCAACGTTTCCCATTCGTACTGTAATTAGATGCATGACTATAGTAATATAATTATAACCACGCTGGGGACTATATTGTCTGGTGCGGCAGGAAGGACAGCTACCTCACAACTCTGTGTGGTTTCACATCGAATAATGTCGACAGAGGCTCATTTACATGCGTCTTCATTATATTGTCCTGATCCAGTTCGGACTCAAGACACTTGATGAAGCAAACTGTGGAGAAACTGCAGTCAGTGAAGTGCTGTCCTCCAGTGACTGGCACTAGAAAGTTAAGGGGCTATTTAACGTACACATTGTAAGGTCCAGTATCTAGGGTTCGTGGCTGTACGTCTTTGTTGGGCCGTAATGTTCCCGGAGGTGAGTTACCTGTCCGCCAGATGCCTGCAGTGAGTGGGCTCGCTAGTGACGATGGAGCTGCTGGTAGCTAGCCTGCCTGCTCTGCCACCAAGAGGTAACTTAGCTTAACCGGGCAGCTCTGGGGCAACACCATTTAAAAAAAAAAGAAGTAATATTGTCATTTTAATGTTCGTCAAACCCCCGAGCTGCTCCCACTACTGAGCGGGCGGCCGTGTGTCGTGGCCCGATGAATGAAACCATTCAAAACAAGCCCCTCCGCCGCTGTTAGCATGCTAGGCTAACCTGACGTTAACCAGCGGAGCGACCAGATGAACGGGCTGCCTCTGCCTCCACACACTGCCGTCCGCCCGCCGCGCCCCTCTGGCTTCCCCTCCTGCCACCACCGCCTCTCTATCCCTGGTTCCACCGCCGACCTCTCCCACCCAGCACACCTCCACGCCGCCGGGAGATGGGTGGGGGAAACGGGGGGTCTACTCACATATCTTCCCCCGCAGGCTCTGTAGGATCCGAATCCTCGCGTCGTCCTCTTCCGCCATGGTCCGAGCCGCCTGTCGTCGCTGCTCCTCCGGTGCCTCTCAGCGCTGCTGGCTTCTCACATCCGTCTGTGAGTGCAGGCAGAGAGCGGAGGAGAGACAGCCCCACTGCCGCGTCACTGGGAGCTTCCTCTGGAGTCCAGCTTCACACTCCACGGTGCTAGGTGGAGAGACGGTGCTAGAAGCTGTAAGGGGGATTTCATTCGTCTTTGCAAGTGTTGTTAATTACGCAACGCGTGTTTAGAGAGCACACACTGACTCGTGGAGCCGAGGCTCAGTGGGTAATCTCAGATGTCACTGCTTAAGCCTGTGGATCTGTGAGACACCTTTTGTAAATTAACTCTTATCTCAAAACTCATTAGTATTTAATTACTGATTCATATACCAGTGATTTGATTGATTTATCGTCTAAATATTGTGGATTAAAAGGCTAGAAAATAGTAAAAAAAATAAATTGAGTCCAATGTGATGCCCTCTTGTTTGACCAAGACTTAAAAATGAAAAAGATATTCAATATATTGTCATGTGTTTGCAAGAGTATTATTTCAAGGCTTAAGATATAAGTATAGCCTCGAACTAATATTTGCATTGCTAATATTTGCATTTCAATAATAAAGTCAGAAGATTGATAATTGAAGCCAAACTAAATCAGTTGAGAATTGTTGAGAGTTAGGTCCAATTAAATCAGTATTTTAAATGTAACATATCAAGAATAAACTCACAATGTTGAGAATCAAGTCAAACTAAATGAGTGGCGAAAGAGTTTTTATTTTTGTATTTTACATATCTCGAATAAAGTCAAACTGTGGAGAAATAAAGTTAATCTAAATTGAATTAATCTAAACTTAATTTTGCATATGGAGAATGGAGTCAAAATGTTAAATGTTGGGAATAATTTAAATTAGTGGCAATTTTTTATTTATTTTACATGTTGACAAAACGACATGAAGATGAAAATAAAACTCTTAAGAATATATCAGTAAGTGCACATGTAACTGATGATGCACCAGGTGGGATTTCCTGATCGTTGTGTCAATGCTGCACGTGAATGCTTATTTAAAGTATCAGTTTAATTCATTAATCAGTACGCAGTTGTAAACTTTTTGTAGCAAATCAGAATCCAACATATTTCAATGTCACATGCTTACAGATTTTAAATGAAAAATCAAAGATGAACTGGACTAACATTAAGAACATTTCGACTTGTTGCAATCAGTGTTATAGGCAATCAACCTTTTGTTAAAAGACAGATAATGGGGACATGGTGAATTGTTCATAATCAGTGGGATGATCAGTACCTTGTGATCCATTTGTTGCATCATGGCCGGTCTTAGAGAGCAGCAAAGAATTTTGGAAACATCTGGAAATTGTGTTTTTGAGGCCCAGCTCTAAATACGGATGCAGTTTGTGTGGAAGACGAAGGGAATGGACTTCTCAGATGGGCTGCAGGTCCCCAGAGGAGCGAGAGGAGCAGATAACTAACACATGGCTTTATATTTAGGAAAATGTTCACTGTGGAGCAGCCTTGTATATTAGCACAACTGTTTCACTCTCACTATACAAAAAACATCCTATTTCCTATCTCCACACTTAAACTGCATAGCTTTTGGAGTGATTTTAAATATTCCTTTACCGCAAGTACCAGAATATCTACAAAGTTGATGCCGTGTTGATCAGTGGTCGCTGAATACTGTGAAATGGAAGACAAGCATTGATCGTGTCTCAAGCAAGGATAAGGAGGAAAGGATTTAACTGTTTAGATCAATATCAACAACATTTATTTAAATGCTTTTACATGTTCTATACATATTTTAACACACAAAAGTAGTAACAGTGGTGCCGTGTGTTAATTAGAAATTAGAAGAATATCAATGGTGCTCAGAGTTGAAATGTAACTATCAAAGTATTCAACAAACATATTAGCATAGTCAAACTTTAAAGTGCAACTCGCCATAAACCTGTTAACTCAATGGACGAATTAGAAATGTGACCACAAAAAAAATATCATATTGTTTTACCGAGACAGACAAACGTGAAGAGGTCACCACACTAGACAGCTTTTCAGTTGTCCGCACGTCCGACCCCTATTCTGAAATTGCACATCATTTCTTTTCTCAAGGTAACAGTCATGTCACTGATTCTGCCTCATATGCATAGACAATGGACCATGGACTCGGATGTTGAGTTTAGGAGGAAAGGGCCCACACTGATATTACATCCTGCTCAGCTGCAAAATACAACATTGCACATTTGACATCTCTTACAGACTGTATATAAACATGGATGACATGACAGCTCCCAAAAAGTCTTAATGGCCCCTGGTGGTTGGCCGTACTACAGGTAATAAAATGCCGCCTCCTCCATGTTAGTCTAGGGACAGGAGCCAAACTATAAAAAGTCAAAGTACAGATCAAATCAAATGTTTTCAAAGATTAGGTAGTTTCTAGCGCACTAATATATGTAAGTGCTCATTTTTCTGAAAGTTTTCGGTTTAACCGTTTATTTTAATGCTATGAAAATAGGGTAAGACATCATTAGGCTGAGACTGACTCGTGATTGGTTGAATATGTGTGTCTGTGAGACGTCGTTACTGCAGCTCCATCCCCCATCTCTGGTTGCAAAGACGCAAAATGTTCATATCCGGGATATTTGGGCTTCGTTTCTGGATAGAGGGAGGAAGTGGAGACTCGTCGTCCATCTTTGTATACAGTCTATGCTCTTAACTGAAGCAGAGGCTCACAGTCAAATTCCATTCACTTTCTCTTTTGCCTATAGACGATTGATATATCTTTAAAAAAATGGCTCCTCCTTGCAGACCCATTTCTCCGGCTTGTGTATAGAAATGTGGCTACATTTACTCTCTGAGTCATTTTTCTTAAACAGTTTATGGGACTTCTCTCGATCACTGTGACTGTTCATTCTCGGCCCCGTCAAAATGTCCTTGCTGCTGTCGCTGACTATGACGCTGCCTTGCTTTTTTGACATGAGATGCACAGAGCGCTGTTTTACCATTTTGTGTTTGACCTTAGCGGATGCCAGGGGAAACAGTGGGTCAATGCATGGTGATAATGGACCTTTAATGCTGGAATGTGACATGTCCTGGTATGTAGCCAAAGGCATGAAGTCAGTTGTATCCTCGATTTTAGGTTTAATTTTAGTATTTGAAAAATGTCCTCCTTTCTCCCTTTCATTCATTATGTCAATGTCACTGCCCTCTGTTTTGATGGTGTCTTGTTTATTTTCTTCACTCAAGTATTCAGAAGATGGCGTGAAGTTGTCATAGTTATATCCCTCTTCATTCGTGTCCTGGTGTTTCTTCTCGTGGCTTCTCTTGGTGGCAAGGTAGAGGAAGCGCTGGGGACAGAAGGAACAGCGGTACTTCTTCTCTGGGTTGGGGCTCCGGGGTGAGTTGTCAAAGCAGGAGCCACTTTCCATGCAGCTGTTGCAGATGTAATCCCTGCCAGCGGGTGCCTCACCAGGGGGACCTTGTTTACCGCACGTCAGACAAAAACATGGGTGGGAACCAATCACGTGAGCTCTCAGGCCGGTCTCTGTGATGAAGGAGCTGTCACAGATGTCACAGCTGTAGGTGGCCCTCGGGCTGCAGTTCCTGCTCAGACTGCGTTTCACCTCTGAACTGCCACCTGAGCTGTTCTCCTCTGTCAGCCAGCTGCTTCGATCGAATGGGGCCTCGGCTGCACCAGATCTATCCACAGATCCTTCAGCGTACCGGTGAAAGAATCTCATGTTCTTCCTCTTCTTCTTAGCTTTGTAAGAGTAGTAGGGACGCCAGAGCTTATCAGCGGTGTCGCAGTCATTGGGATCCTCGTACGTCTCTGGCTCCGCGATGGTGGCTTCTGATCTGAGGCGGAGCCGGGGGCTTGCTGAGCTCTCTCTCGTCGGAGGAGACTGACTCAGACTCTCCTCCTCACTCGATTCTCGGACTCTCCGCTTCTTTCTGCGGAAGAGCTTAGATCCTTTGATTCTGCGGCGGATGATGGCCTCATTGCCTATTTTCACTGTTATCTGACAGAGTGGCATTGACTCACCATCCAGTGATGGCCCAGGACACGCGGGTTTGGCGATATATGTTTCTGTCTTTGACCCCACTGTTCTATCACGCACCAGACTCTCTGTGCCCGACTGAAGTATCTCCTTGGTCATGTCCTCAACTCTTTTTGCAGAAGCTGACAGCTCACCTAACTTTTTAACAGTGTTCAGAGAGTTTAGGAATGGCACGTTATGACTGATGAACTCTGAGTTCCTTAGGAGCGGAGGATTGTCTTTGTATGCTTCTGTGTCGTGTTGTAGAGAGAAGCTGCTGTTGTAGTTGATGAAGGGTGAATCTTTACTTTCAGCCTCTTTTCTTGCATCTCTCTGACTTTCAGATTCACTGTTCAAATCATGATCAACATCTTGGTCACAGAGCTTGTCAAAGCTGATGCGAGGAAAAACAGGGGCCACTGTCTTTGTCGTGGCCATGAACGTGAGAGGGAACGACACAGCATCAGGGTGGCTGATCAGACCGTTTTCTTCTAATGGAGGGATGAGAGAGCTACTCTCCTGTGCGTCTTGGTCACTTTTCTCAGCACTCTCTGAGTACGTCTGACTGTACGTCTTGTATTGTCTCTTTCTGAACCTCATAGGCAGGAGCCTGTAGAGCTTTATTGGGTACACGCTGGCTTTCAGCCCGCCGTTGGCAGATTTCCTCTTGATAGCTAAACTGGGATCAATGCCGTGAAAAGACTTCTGATGGTTTTTCAAGATATAGTATGTCATGAATGTTTCCAGGCAGAAAATGCATTGATAGCGTCGTTCACCTGTGTGCCATATTTCATGCTTTGTGCGGTATTCTGCCAAGGCAAACACTTTATTACAGTAATGACAGGGATAGGCCCTCTGCCAAGAATGTACATTCTCATGCCTCTTCAGACTGGATAGGGTGACATAGACCCGTTTGCACATGCTGCAGTTGTACCTCCTCTGCTTGCCACCGGGCCTCGCTGCCTTCTCCTGCTGCGGAGGCTCTGATTGGTCCATTTCAAGGGGATCTGGTGTGCGAGGGGTGGAGAGGTCAGCAGAAGAAGGAAGTTGTGTTTTGATGCTCTCCATTTCATCTGAATGGTGGTCCATCTCATTGACTGTTATGTCAGGAGCTTCTAATTTAGGCGGGTCTGTTGGAGCCTTAGGACAGGCCTGCTCGTGGTTGCGCAGCCGTTTCAGGTGTATGAACTTTCTGCGGCAAAACTTGCAAAACAAATGACTGACAAAACGCTTTTTATGTACTTCTGAGTGAACTGTGAGGAGAGCTGTATTTGTGAATATCTCTGGACATTGCTCGCACCCATAGATCGAGATGCTGTCTTCAGTGTGAGGGGAAAGGGTTGGTGGGCCTAACTCCATTTGAACATTGTCAGTAGCTGACGTTGGCCCCAGGTCCACACTCTTTTCTCTCTCTACCTCTGAAAACAGTGGTGGCGGTGGCACGGCTGCAACAGGTGTTGCCGTGACACCAACAACTAACGTGGGGGTTACTGTATATGGTTTGTCTGCGTGTGGTTCAGCAGGTGCTGGAAGAAGCGTTCTACCCACAATGCCTCTCAGCCTGTGACGCTTTTTGAGCGGGCCTATGTTCTTGTATATGAGTTGCTTTGGCTGTGACATTGCCGGCTTACAGACCTTCTGGTTTTCCAACGGACTGCTGTCCTCAGTAGATTTGCAAACTGCATATGAGTGCTCTGAAAGGGCGTGGGTGGTCTCATTGTTCCCGCTGAGGCAGGACGTTGTGGGGCAACTTAACGGGAGCTGCCCCACGTCCGGTGACTGCCTCTCCACGCTGGTTTGAGCCAGAGGGGTGAAAGGATTGTTCCCAGGGCACACTTCAGTGATGGAGAAGGCGTTGGTGATGCGTGGCCCTCTAGTACTGTCTATCTCCACAGGCCTGGGAGCCTCCTTCTTTGTTTTCTGAGACACTGATGCTGTGCTGGACTCGTCCTGTCGCCTTTGTTCTGCCAGCTTCTCTAAAAAAGGAATTCCGAGTCTTTTTCCAGCTGCCACCAGTCCACCTGTGTCCTCTGCACAGGGTGAGGTCACCTTTGAGCAGTAGATGAAGTTGAGGATACTAGCGAACACCTCTGACTTCAGGTCCATCAGCTCCAGCACTTGTCCGGAGCTCCATGTTTCCGGAGCTGTCAGGGCGTTCCTGAAGTAGCCACTGCAGGCTGCCAGGATGTTCTTGTGGGCCCGGAACTTAACATCCTCCACCACGATGGTGACATCACAGAAGAGGCCCTGTGAGCGCTGCTCATTGAGCTTGCTAAGCACGGTGTGAGGGTGGGCGGTATCCATCAGGTTCTGAATGCATGGAGACACCACTGTCATCTGGAACAAAGAAAGAAATAATCACATTATTGTTATTACAAAATCAAGAATCTGACTGTTGTGATCCAGGAGACTGGTGTGTTTTAGTGTTTACACACTAGATGGCAGTAATGTCCTTACAGATGAGGTGATGCTCAGTCTGATCAACAGTGGTGACTCAAGCGTCACATCAAGTCATCAACACATCCACTACAATTAAAGAGACATTGCCCGGCTTGAAGTTTAAAACTTAGAGTTAGAATAAAGGGCCCTTACACATTCATTGTGTAAGGGCATCCAATATTGTATATTGGATGATTTCATTGAACTTATTCAGGATTGTGCAACTATATCACTAGGTATCTTGCATTAGTTAGTTTCTCATCGACATAATTTTGTTTCTCTCTCATTTAAGAAGAGATTCGTAATCTCAGTGGGCTATAAATTATTTCTCATAACATGAAAATAAAAAAAAACTCAACTGGGGCAGGCATCACTGACGTAACACTGAAATGACATAACACTTGTTTTGAACTAATACATTTATGACTGGAGTTTCAGATCCCAGCTGCCAGAAAATATGCAGGAGGGAGAGCAGCAGTTTAATTACTGTCAACATGCCTCTGAGCTACTCACAAGTTCTGCAGTTTAGTGGTTTACAGTTAACAGCCAAGTGAGAGTCTAGATACTTAGAAATAATGTGAGACTGCTTATTTATTCAAAAGATGTAACTAGTTCTGTGCCAAAAGAATTCGGATTAAATAACAGTCTTTGATTTGGCCCATGGCACAATGCGTTTATTATTTTCTAACTGTAACTATCTCTGGTCTGCCCACTAGTTTCCTTATTGTTCCATTGTTGATTTTCAATGTGAATTAAGTTTTCTTATCATAAATAGAAAAAGAGGGTCATGTGCATAGGAAGTTGGTGAAGCACTAATACCAAAACAAAGTCACAAGAACACCTCAGACTCGTCTTTCTAGAAACTACAATATGCAAGGAAAGTCAGGTGACTCACTCAGTCATTGACTTATCGTCATTGTTTCTAAATAAAACTGTGTTTGCATGGTTATCTTAGTCAGTGTGCTGCCACAGCTTTCTATCAGGTTTAATCTGGATTAGTCAGTCCTATTGTTATTAGTATAAAGACGGCATGCAGATTGTTGTACATGTATGAGGCATGTGCTCCCTTCGTCAGTTGATATCCGAGGCATCACTTCACTTCAGAAATCATAATCTTATAATAACACAAAGCCAGACACTGCTGCACTGTTTACACAGGTAAAACTGGTTTGTGGTCTGGTCAAGATCCACATAGTTTTATATATTGTCAAAGCAATATTTGTGGATTGGTTTGATTTGGATTGTAATCTAAAATAATTTCCGGCTCTACATGACAGTGGATGAATCACCCAGCGTGTTGTTCTCTCTGTGGTCGACTCATTCAGAGTCAGCGTGGTTTGAGTCTATACTGAGTCATTTAGCATGTCTTACGTAGCACGCTGACTGTTCCAGCCAACACACACTCTTGCCCGCTCTTGTAAATGATGAGTCATCACAACCGCTTCTTGAAAGTCTTAAATAAAAAACTTCAGCTCAGAGAGAAGTTTGTAATTTTTCTCAATGTGATAATTTTTTATTCTTCATTCACCGCCACAGTGAAAGTCTTACAGTGATTGTGAAGCTTTGCCATGAATTCTCTTTGGAGATGTTTTGGCTAAATGCTACTCTACTTCTTTTTCAATGAAACTCTGAGGTAAACTTATTCTAATCCTAACCCTAATTTAATGCTAAATCTGTTTAATTTGTTGTGATCAATTTATTTAGTTTGTGCAAATAATACCACTAAGATGATCTCAAGTTATATCAAATTAACAAAGAGATACATTTTACATGAAATTTTGTTTTGCATTTTTCTAAATTTATTCTACGCCATTTCTAAATTGCTGGATTTATGTTGTTATTTTAAATGTCATATGTTTTCAAACATGGGGTTTACGTAATTTATCAATTATGTAATTTTATTGTTTCAAATTTCACGGTTGTGTAATAAATACAATATGGCCGCCGTTGTCCAAAGCCTCTCAGACGGCTGAAAACATCACCAGCCTCCTGCCCTCCTTCTCAGACAGGCCTCCGTTGTCATGGCAACATGCTATGGCGCAGCAGTTATTGGGATTCAGCTGGATGGCAAGTGAGCTGGTTATTCATCCCCTCTCCCGCAAATATCCTGCCATGTCTGAGAAACTGCAGCACACAGCAGTAGAGGTTTGCCTTTGACTCTGCTTGAACACGATTCGTGTGTGTGCTTGTGTGTGTGTGTGTGTGTGTGTGTGTATTGGTCCGTGTGTCTTTGTCTGCAGCAGAAATGCTACTCAAAGGACTTTCTCATCTGATAACATAATGTGCCAAAGCTTTTATACTAATTTATCAGTTAATGCCTTTTTCAATAACAGTTTCATATTTTCTCCTAGATTGCTATTTAACTTTAACGCTTTCATTTTGGACAATTTCTACTTCATGCTGTGGTTCATTGTAACAAGATGCTGAGCGGAAATTTTGAATTTGTCATCACTGCTCCAGGTTTTGCCACACCCAGCCTCACTTTATCTTCAAAAGCTCATGTGAAATTATTTTTTACGTCTCTATCTGTTCAGAAAAACCTCACACACAAACCCACAAACCAAGAAATGACAGTATAGCATACAGACAGTCAAACAAAGAGCGAAATGTCAAAGCAAAAGCCCCTTCATGCACCTCTGCAAAGCGTACTTCCGCACAACACAGGTTACAAATTGAGGGAAACCATGCAAAACGTACCTTAGTAAATCAGAGAAAATGATGCAGGGCGAACAGGAAGCAGTGTCATGCAGTATCCCTCTCGTACAGACCTGAGTATTACCAACTATACGTGAAAAACAATTTTGCAAGAGCAAGGCGAAAGTAGTTTTCTTTCAGTGATGGTCGCTGATCGGTGGTGTTGTCAGAAGCAGAGCTTTTTTTCTGACGTCTTTCTTCCTCTCCCTCCCTCTCTGTGCGCAGATGACTCTAGCTCCAACGTCCTTCGCCTCTTTCCATGCAGCCCAGGTCCTGGGCTGGATCTACCCTGCCCTCCTCTGGCTGTCCCACTTCTGTCCTGCCACAGCTATATAGGAACAACTCACAGTTAATGCAGCATGTAGCTAATCCGGAGTACGGCTCTGCCTTTGTGTTAGCTGGGCAATCTGATGCGTTCACACTGTAGCCACTGAGCAGGAAGCGGCAACTTTTATTAAGCATGGCAGAGGGGCTGTGGGGAGAGCGGAGAGATGCTGGGTACTACATCACACATCAGCTCTGCGCTCGATGCTACAGCCAGAAAACGCTCAGCTGCATCGCTGGTAGCAGCGGAGAACGACAGGTCCCTTGCTGTACAGCAAATGCCATATTAAATCCCCTCAGCACCACACCAGCTAAATCCCGATGCATGTCGGTGTTGAAAGAAAAGGAAAGATATCTTTTGCACAAAAGTAAAATCATTTGAAACACTAATAATCTGCAGCCCTCCTAGAAACACTGACCATGAATGTATAACGCCATCTGTTTCATGCTTGTGCACTCACTCTGGGTCTGTGCTGCAGTTTATTACACCAAAGCCCTCCATCCGTGCTTACGCAGTCACTGTGGTTAGGTAATGCAGAACCCGAGAGATGATGGCAGTGACGACCGTCGTACCGTGCATCACAGCAGAGACGGGACAGATGTTCAGCAATGCTTTTTTCTCACCGTTTCAGTGACTGTGAGAAGCTGGATGTGATGATGAAGGGAATAAACAGAGAGTCCTGCGATCAGCAGGGACTCTGGGTCTATACCTATATAGAGGCTGCTGCTGGATGCAAAAGCAGCAGATGCGTCACCACTGCAGACGAGGGGGAGGGGAGGAAGCTGAACCCGACATGGCACTGTGAGCCTCTCACTAGCGTCTGAGGACGGAAGCAGCTCTTTTATTTACATTACTGAGTGTGAAGTCCTGTGGCTTGAGGGTCTTCTCATCATACAAGCTGAAACCAGCTTCATACAAGTTTCAAAGACAAATATTTAATGTAATTTCAAAGACAAAGTAGCAGGTGTTCCTTTAAAAGACGGAAACTTGCTATTCATGTTATAATATTTTGTGCCCTTGTCTCTACAATATGCTTGGGGGTCTCTTTTAATCATAGGTGCTGGGTTGTCCTCCTCTCGTTTCCTGTGTTTGGTTCACCATCACTGTTGTTTCATCAATGCACAATTAACCACAGGCTCAGACTTCAACTTTTTTTTTTATTCTGACAGCAAAACTTTCTTCCTTGAAGACGCCTACATTAGACCTGGGGAGAAGCCGTTGTGCCAGCCTGATTAATTTGTCACTTGCTTCTATAATCTATCACACTGGATCACATTAGTTTGAAAACCAAAAGAAATATGACATTAGCATTGAAATGCTAAAGTTTTCTGATTTCAGCTACATCTTTTCGGTGGCATGATGTGCTGCATTCTACACACCAGTATAATTTTATAACATTTATAACTTAGGTTATGTTTTTTTGTGTTGTATCAATCACTTTGTGTTTTGACTGCTTGTTTTGACTTTGTTTAAACTTGGATCAATTAATCTTGTTAATGTTTATAAAAAGTATACACTAGCTATTTATATCTTATAACACAATTTTACTCCACATGCTTCAGTATTACATGTTATTTTACCAGAAGAATGATGCTTTAAAAGATCAAATCATAACTTTGAATGTTCCATGAGGTTAAATAAAGCTCATTATAAATAAAATAGTTTCAAAAGGTGCATTTGAAGGGAGCAAGGTTTATTGAATATTGCTTCTGTCTACCGCTGCGGTACTTGCAGTTTGATTTTGAATATTTTTAAAGAAAATGTATAAAGAAAAACTTTATACTAACCAGTGAGCTTCAGCCTTCATTAAGGTGTATAGATGTAAGTGCTACATGTAGAGAAACAATGACAGCATCCAATGTGTGCAAGCAATTGGTTTGGTAAAAAAGTTGTTATGCATTATCGGATATATCATGTCAATTGATGTGATATTACAATATATGAGTAAGTCCCATACTAAGTGTAAGAAATGTATTGATGTTTAAGAGGATCACCACCAACCACGGGCAATACCAACATTGTTATAAAGCCACCTTCTGGTTAGCTTGGTCACTCGAGTGATATCATGTGAAAAAGTTGCTTCACTGCCGCTTCTATTACTGGAGCCAGAAAATCTAAATCTGGGGGTTGGGGGTCTGGGGATGTGATGGGGTGGGGGCTAGACTGAAGCTGCAGTTGGATGAGTATGCAGCAACTTCTGCAGCTGTTTCCAAGAGTACCCTCAGTCAATTAATCTCCTGAAAATAATTCTAGTTATTGACTTCACAATTTAAAACACATCTGAAAAAGTCCAATAAAATAGAGCCTGAGTTCAAATCTATTGCCATTATAATTGTTTTCTCTGAGCCAACATCTTAGATCAAGACCAACGGGATCATTGGCTGATTTAAAGAGAATATACAGAATTTCTTTTATTTCAACAAACTTTTCAATAAAGCCCTCCCTCAGTTTCGTCAATGAATGGAAATGAGTACATGTTTTGATGGCAATGGTTTAGATTAATAATTTTAAGTCCATCTGGAAGCCTTGTTAGAGTCCTTTTAACGTTAACGAATCACATGTACAGTATATACTATATACCTGACTAAAGCATGGCATAAGAAACACATCTTAAATATCCATCTAGAATATTGTACCATATTAGTGCACCATTTCTATATATTAAGGCCATCCTTAATATTTCACCCTGTCTGGTCAAACGTATTATGCACTTTATCTGGTTGGAGATCTCAGTCTCTACTTGTTAATAATTTGGAAATAAATGTGTATTCACAATTAAAATAGAACTTAAGCTAAATCAGGTTAAAATCTGATAACAGAATAAAGCATCCATTGATCTTATTTAAAGCGCTCGGATATGACTCTGTGTAGCAGATTCTGTGAAGCACTGTGTAAGCATCCCCTTTTCATCCACACTTGATATCACAGCTCGGAAGTGTTCAAAACCACAGGAGAAAGTATGCAGGCCTCTGTGCCTCTGATGCTCAGTGAGCTCAGCTGCGGCCTGTAGGGACGCTGAGCAGCAGGGAAGCAGAGACTGCAGTACAAGGCTGAGTAGGCCTCAAGGCCTCATTCTCAAAGCATTCACACTCAAAGCATACAGCGACACTCAGCCCTGGTAGCACTTATGTTGCTGCCGTAACAAGCACTCATACTAGTGAGTAGCCTACCAAAAGTGTCTCTGTGGAGAAGGTCTCGCTGGGCCTGTGGTCGCCGCTGTGGAAGTCTCTGGTGTTTGCTTTGGAGGAGGAAGGCAGAGTGACATCACGGCTCCTCTTCACCCTTTGGCTCAGACCCGGCCTTTGCCATCTTCCTTCTTCACTGCTGTCTTCTCCAACAGGTTCCCTCTTCCTGCTGTGTAAATTTGCCTTCTGGAGTCGGCTGCAACTGCTGCGTCACTCCCGATGCATCAGTGACCCACAAAGAGGAGCTGGGAAGGAGGAGTGGCGTGGTGAATGTGTGGAGGTAAAGGGTAAGCAGAAAACAAGCAGAACAGCTCTGCACTGCTCCAGCAAACAAATGGATGAGGCTTCTGCTTTGTCTGAGTATGGGGGTTAGTTGCTGCCGTGGTATTCAGGAAGTGGGTCTGGGAGACAGATTCTTTATTGTTACGTAATGAATATTTTTTCTCCCAGACCAGACTGAGCTAGGAAGGCGGTATCTAGTGTTCAGAAGCTAATAATAGGCCATAGTACCGACCAGTCAGGGGTATGTGCAGTGCTGTCAGATCAGCCCAGTGCCAAGATACCATCTGGACATTGAATGTTGCCATTCATAGAAAATTAACTGCATTACATGCTGTTCAATGGAACACCTCTTGTTTACCTTATGTCTCTTTTTTGTAAATATTTTGTGGAAATATACCATTAATCTAGTACATAGCTGTTGTGTTGACATCTATTGTCCCATAGTGTTGTACAGCCTATGGTTGTCTCTGGTCCACTAGGGTACCTGTCAGAAACAGAAAGACAACAGTGCATACCTTGGTCTTACATTACCTATCTTGCTTGTACAGGTTTCAGTTGAGGAAGGACCTTTGTGGCAGATGCCATTAATGACGCATTTGTATAAGGTTTCAATCCAGATGTATTCTCTATAGGCCTGGATGTGGTAACCTGACTTACAGCACTTGTTTTGCACACGCTACCCAGGGTTTTTGTTTACTTGATCCTCCTCCTCCCATCATCTGACTCTTGTTTTCGTTACCATGTTGCTCCCTCTACTGGCTGCAAGGGTGAACTCAACACAGTGACCATACACAGACCCCTTTTATCTGTGGGCAGAAATGGCAGCTAGGGCCCAGGGCCTCCAGCAGAGGGCGCGAGAACGGTTCAGTAGCAAATGTAAACAGGAAGTAGATGAGGAAATTGACCATTGACCTTGATGTGATGTCAGCAGTGCTGTTATTGCCTCAGTATTTAATTGTTTGCCCGTGTATGATTCAGAAAGCACAATGGGACACTAACGACTGTATTATATAGTATGCTTTTTTTATTTACCAGTATTATTACGCATTGCAAATTATTAACAACATACATGACTGCATCCACTGAACATTTGGCACTTTTAAACCAATGGCATGTACAGATACTTGAAAAGTTACATTACTGTCAAGTGATGGATTTACGTAAAACCAAAAATTCAGAGCCTAAACGAAGCATGTACCACTACGGCAAAGAAGATTCATTGTAGATTAAGATGGGTGAATAAAGGTTTCTGCTATAATGTAACTGTAGCTACTGGGCACTGATGATGAAACTTTGTGCTTTAGCAGCTTGTGATGTAGGAGGTTCTGAGGCAAGTGATCTTTTCTTGGACTTCGCTGGGCCTTTCTTGGTCTCTGAGGTATTGTCTCTGGGTGGTGGGAGTGGAAGTCCTCATCTCTGTGGGTGGAACACATCAACAAGTTGCAAAGAAATCTTTATGATGTGAACTTTATTTGGATAGTTATTGATATGGATGGATGTTCATTTTTTTTATCTTGATGTAGTTTTTGGACATATCGTCCAGCTCTACTCCATATTACCTGAAGTTATCTAAAGGCAAACTGATGACATTATGATTCATATTGTGGTGAGGATCATGTGAATTCAAATAACAAGATTTATGAAGCTGAAATAACATAATCTGTAAATGATTTGTGGCTACTGATTTGTCCAGGTCATGGACTGTACATATTTTGCCTCAATATCATTTAGTTTTACTTACCAAAACCCTTGAATGGTATGAAACAATGTGTTAAAAAGTATACACACTATGAAAATCATACCCCAGGAAGGTATTAAGCAAGCTAAGTATTTCACTTCGTAGGGTGAAAACTGAGTCTCTGTGTTGCACATGCACAGTGGTTTAATAAACACTACCAATAAAGTTGTTATTTTTAAGAATTTATTTTTAGTGAATACAAAATAATACAAATACTTTACCTCGTTTTCCGCAATAACAAGTTGGAGAAAAATATGTAAAATTCACACAGTTGCTCCTCTAACGAGACCGCCATTTTGGACGCAGACTTGTAACCATGACAACTGAAAAGGGCCTGAAATGAGAGGACTAACCCAACAGCAGAGGGAACTATTTGATACGTGTTGTGTTACATTAACACGCAGTGACAATTAAAGGTAGGAAATCAAAGGAATTATTGAAGATTAATGTTTTATGTACACTGAAGAAAGAGGGGGAGGAGAGGGGGTCACGACCTAGCGGATTGATACTTAATATTTGTGACAAGCTAATGTTCTCGAATGAATTCAATGTTGCAGGGATTAACCTCGAACGACGTAAAAACTAATCTCTATCGTTGTGTCTGAGGAGTTTGTAGATTTATAGGATAACACAACACACACACAGGGTTTTGTCGTGGCCTGAAAACATGCGGATGCCGAAAAGCTTGTCCGAGACAAGTAGTCCCCGAGCGGATGAATCACGCGGATGTATACTGCGGTTGTGGGCCCCTCAGCTGATGCGAAAGTAACAGGGACAGAGAGAGAAAAGAGGAGCTGGTGCACTGTCTGTTACAACTACAACACTGGAACAAATAGGTAACAACAGCACACAAAAGGTAGAATTGTGCCGTGACATGTCCGCCAGCGGTCTGTCGGACCTTCGAGGTGATTCAGTGTCGAAATACATCGGAGGATTTACGGCTCAGTGCTGCGAAAATATCTCGATTCCCGTTCCTGCTTTCCTGTTTTTTTGTGTGTGTGTCTAAAAGGTATCAGAGGCCATTTCTTTTCGCTAGCTAGCAGCTAGCGTGCTAGCTGCTAGCTAGACAACTTGGAAACGTGAGCAGAATTTGACCAAAATTGTTCTCACAAGACTGAATTCGTGAGTTTGAACCAGTTTGTCTTGTGTTAAAGAAATCCCACCACCGTCCCGTGGAGGTGGCAGAGCGGTACACAGCGGGTATAAGGCTTGCTAATATTAATTACTTTGCATGCCAAGGTTAGCTGGAAGTAGCTTCTAGGCTCTTGTTTGATTTGACAACGCTAAACGTCAGCTACGTGACTGTCCCGCAGCAGCTAACTCGCTATTGATAATGTCAGGGATATTTTTCTTCCGGATGGATACACAGCGTTGTATTAACGAGTAACTGGACGTGTTCACCGAACAGGCGAGTGTTTATTTTTGTCCTCTTATTGTTGGCGAGTGACTGGTCATTGAAGAAACGTTCGCTCTTATTCAGCTAGGCTAGCTTTAGCTAGCTAATAATTAGCTTCGATACTTGTCATTCTAGGAGCTAAGAATAATACCCGACGTAACTTTGTCTCCTCATCCGAGCTTCTAATTGGAAGTATGTGCTTTGTTGACACGCTGCTTGTTAGAAGTTAACTTGTCTCCTGCGTGGTTTGCGTTATCCTAATTGCTAGCAAGCGCTAGAGTGAGGCAGACATTGGCCTTAGTTCAGCTTAGAAAACATTAGTGACCCGAACAGCCAGCTAACATCAGCTAGCTCTACTTGTGTACTCGCGTTGACAGTTCATAAGGGAGAGATATTTGATCTGCCTCGTTACCTGTCGACTTTACAACTGTATAATTTCGGATTCGAGCCTCCAGTGAAGTAGTGATGGTGAGCTAGCTTACGAGCGAGTCATGTACATTTTTTTCCTTTAAACTTGATAGACTGCCAGACAGTGTGTCATGGCAGTGCGAATACAAAGTTAGCGTACGTCGGTTTATTGGTAGCTTGCTAGCTCTGTAACATTACACGGCTGTCGATAGACGGACCGGCCGATGCTGCCATTGTCGGATGTGTAGCTTATCGCAGGTGAACATAGTCAACATTTAAGGGCCTGGTCGTGACCAGTCTGTAAAAAAAAAAAATCGGCCGTTTCATACCACAGACAATGTAGCTGTTGGTTTTTGGTGCTGCGTTTAGTTCGGGGGCTAAAGAGGCTGACACACCGGTACGCCAACTACGCATTTCCATGGAGCCGCTGCTACGCTAGCCAACGTAACTTTAACGTATGTCTGGTATGTTATTACCACCACTACAGCGTTTCCTCTCCTTATATTCGGTATGTCGTGTTAACATTGGTTGGTGTAATTGTGTGTGTTTTTGAAGATGGGGCTGTGACTGAGCTGCTGTCAAAGTGTATGGGACTAGCTAGGATACGAGGGGCTAAACATGCTAACGTTAGACGGCGGTGGTAGACAACTACGTCAGTAACACAGGCCTCTGTAAATCATGAGTATTAAAACTGGACACTTATTAATGATGTTGACGAAACTTTGTAGCGGCGATTGTTTCAAGCTCCCGAACATTTGAGGAGCTGAACTCCATCATGTAATGTGCGAGTGTGGTGCACCAGTTGTCAGAATGGACGAATAAACAAAGACTAGGACGCACTGTCAGCGCAGGCCTTAAAAGGCCCTGTGAGCTTACCTAGTGTGGCGTATTTTTAAGATCAATGATATCATGATTTAAACCTCAACTAAATGGATTCATTGATAACCCTCCTATTCAAGATGGCAGAAAGCATTTAGGTGTGGATTCAGTAGTCTCTGTGTATCAATTGATCAAATCAGGGTGCTCTGTTTGTATATTCAAATCATATCAATCACTCCTGTTATCAGTACCCTCATGTCAATGGCTCATGAGAATTACATATAAAATAGACTTCTTCATGTGTTAAAGATGTTTTCTTTCAAATCCAATCTTAAATTACTACTGTAAGCTACACAACAACAGATTATTGGTATGGTATCTAAATGTTATGGAATATTCGTACCATTTTAAGATTATCATCAGCTGTTATTTCAATCACAGTCTGACGCTTTGAAAGATCATCCCTTGTTTTTGGGGGAGGTTTGTTTGACTTGCAGCCTTCTCTATGGTAGGTCTATTTACATCTGCCTGTGACCTAGTTCATTATTAACAATTATAATTTATTTATCTGAGGACTCTCAGGTTTTTGTATTCATTTTGGTAAAGTGACACTTTGATGATGATGATCATTGTGATTAATCACAGTCATGATCCTAATCATGGGTGATAGTCATGATCACAATTATTGTGATTGATGGTTATTGACAATGGTTATTGACAATTGTTTGAAACGCTGTCTTGTAAACAATTATATTATAATCTGATATAGTTGGTTGGCAAAAGTTAGGTAAAGGTTTCTATTTAATTTAGTTTGAGTTTTTCATTCTGTTTTACAGACTGGGGAAATTGTGAGGGTGCTTTGAACATAAATTGAGTTGTGTTCCTATTATCTTTCCTCGGAAGAAAGGAGATTTCTGCCTCTTTGAAATCTTTTTCATCATATAAATTTATTTAACACTAAATTCATAGAACAATTTTACCATTTGTAGCAACAAATTTCTTTCTATCCCAACACAAATGGTAATGTCATCAATAGGATGGCTGTTGATTTCAGGTTTGTATCTTGAGATGTACAATCACAGGGATGTTGATGAAACATTTTGTGCCTGATCATCTCAAATTATTTTTTTTGTTTAACTTGAGATTAATGATGCATAGCTCTATCAGCTCTCATCTACTGCACAGCTACCTGTTAGAAACAGAACCAGTTGGGTACAGATACAAGGCTCACCATAATTTGTTTTCAAGTATTCTTAAGTGGTTTCTTTCTGTCTTTGATTGCAGTGAATGGTAGTATCTAGAAAGGGTATGTCCCTTCAGGAGAGAGGTGCCAATGTCCAACCGGCCTAATTCCAATCCAGGGGGGTCACTGCGCCGTTCAAAGAGGAACACTGCTGCGGCCCAGCCACAAGACCACACAGTTGCGGGAAGGTGAGTCTACTGATGAGAATGCAGTTTTCATGGTTGGGGTTTTCCTGAATAGAGCATTTAAAGAGGGCTATTGAATAGAGGGGTGTGTATAATAGAGGGGTGTTTGTAATTAGGTTGTGGGTGGCATGAACAGTGTTTATATGTAGTAATCTGAAATTGAATAGTAACCCACAATTGACATTTTGACCTCTTTGATGAAAGTGGAAGCTAGTGTACTTTTATCATAGTGAAACTTCTCTGTAGCAGCCTTTGATGCTACTCCAAAGGTGGTAAAGATCAGTATCAATGAATATGTAAGCACGGTTAATCAAATTTATTTGGGGATTGATCAATCTCTTTTATGTGGCTGCATAACAGAAACCTGCAATGTCACTTGTTCTTTAATTTCCAACCTTACAGGTTGCAGTCAGAGCAAGTAAAACATAAAGCAAATTCCCCACCTGAAAGTAGAAGACCTAATTCTAAGGCTTCCAAAGCCACAGCCAGCACAGCCACTGGCCAGTCCAGAGGGCACAACTCAAGAAGGTACCCCTCCTCTATACTTGGTGCTTAATGTCTGCGTGTGTATTTAGGGTTTGTACTTTATCCAATAACGTTTGTCCTACTTTACATCTTTGGGTTTTGTTCTAAATCTGAATGAGTACAATAGTTGTGGCATTGTAATTCATCCCTTTGCATGGTTTCAGAGATTTTCTAAGATGGCGTTTTGTTATCCCTCTTGCTCCCTGGCAGAAGCGGTCTCACTCTGTCCGTGGCTTCATTTGTGTTGCAAGACGACCCAGAGGCTGCAGGGACCTCTGAACAAGACAGACCAGGCCACCAGTCAAAGAGTGAAGGCACCCGAGGTCTAAAGAGAAGTGAAGCTCCTGACCAAATTATTACCTTTGGACCGACCCCTGCCAAGAAATCCAAATCGCTCCCACCACCCAGAGACAATACCTCAGAGACCAAGAAAGGCCCAGCGAAGTCTAAGAAAAGATCAATTGCCTCAGAACCACCTGCATCGTCAGGTCGAGGTCAGAGCAAGAAGAGCGGGCCCACTGGGGCCTCACCAATCCCGAAACGGAAGAAAGTGGACTCTGCCCCCGGTCTAAGTAGCACCGCTGGGTCCCTCCCCAATCGTACGGAGGGCAGAACTGCAAAACCCACCAAGCTGGCGTCTAAATCAGCCGCCTCAGCCAAAGCTGGGTGTAGCAACGTGACAGACTCCTCCTCCTCTGCCTCCACTTCTTCCTCTTCATCAACCACAGGCACCAACAGCGCCACCACTCAGGGCGCCAGAGTCAAACAAGGAAAAGATCAGACCAAGGCACGTCGCTCTCGCTCGGCCTCAAGCCCCTCCCCACGCCGTAGTACCCGTGACAAGGAGCAGGCCAAATCTGCCAGCTCTTCTAAATTTGAGTGGGCAGCACGCTTCAACCCCAAAGTGAACCTGCCAAAACCCAAACTGTCCTTGCCCGGATCTTCCAAAACTGAGACCTCCAAACCTGGGCCATCAGGATTACAAGCTAAACTAGCAAGTGAGTCACATTAACTGTATATGTATTCCCCCTGTTCATGGTAAAAAACACTAATTTGATTTGCCTCTTAGCACTATACAATTTTATGTTAGAATAATCTCATGGTGTTTACAAATTTGGTTTAATAACCCAAATCGATTATTCACATGGGTATGGTGGGAAGAAGTTTTTTTTTGAAGAGTATTTGCTGTAATGGTTTTTTTCTGATTGCATGAAAGGATAGAGGGGTTCAGACTGAGCGAAGATTTGCCTGTTGAGGGTCAGCACATTATTCTCATGTGCTCAGTTTAAGGTTACACCTTTGGGATTAGATGTCACAGGACCTGTGATCTGAGCAGTGTCGCAGCATCAGTTGCTGCCCAGTTGAGAAACATTGCAACACACACACACCACCAAGCAAAAAGCTACATATAGATGCTTAACCTTTGACAGAAATTTGTACAAATACTCAATTTACACCCAGGGGTAAGAGTTCACAAAGCCTTTATGCTGATATCTGTGTAACTCATGATTTCCACGTATTGGGTATTAATACAGTTGGTGTTTCTTGACTAGTATATCTAGTTCACATGTGGTGAGTGTGGAATTCTCTCTGCTGGTGGTGAACTGGCTCAGATTTCAGACTGAAGTAAATGTAGCCTGATACTTGAGAGTAGCTAAATACATAAATACTGCTGGCTGCCCAATTGTCAGTGTGAAACAAATGTACCACTGCTATAGTAGACATGTAGGGCTCTATTTTAAACTTTTGATTGGCAGTGCATACAGTGTTGTGTCAGACCCTTAATTCAAGAGCTGCAGTCTAATGTGATGAACGCAATATTAGTGCAGCTTGGTTTTTTTTGGTTTGTGGTATTGAGGTAGCACATTGGTCTCTGGATTATGTATTCAGATGTTTAAAGATTGTGCTGAAAGGTCGTCAGGTTAGTATTGCCTTCGGTTGTTGTCAGCATTAATGGGGGCAGTTATCTTTTTCTCTAATTGGCAGTAGAGAAAACTGATACTCATTTAGCCAGACAAAACAGTTTTTTGAGGCTGATACTATAAATAATTTTACATTGTCTGATTTTTAATTTCAACATATAAACATACTTTTTCATGTGCATAACTTACAGCTTTGTCACCGCTCTGGTTGACACACCATACAATGCTTGTAATTATAGCATATTAACGTACTATTGGCAATTGTTGGCTACAGTATTTAGTAATGGTAGTCAACAAATATTTGTGTGTGTGTATATATATATATACACGCATACATACATACATACACCCCAAAAACACCAATACATAAAACATTTGGCTGCATACCACATTTTATTCAGTAAAACAATATTTTCTGCAGAATATCATTTCACGATACAAAGCAAACTTATCAGTTGCGTCAACTGTTTATTAATTGTCACGCAAAAATTCCAAATAAGCCTACAGAAGACAAACAATGAGACAATTTTTGACCAAAGGACACTATGGTACCTGACAATTGCCAATAAGAAATGCTGCAGCCAGTGCTGCAGAAGTATTGAGCTTTGTTCTATATCCCGAGTTGTAGAGGAGAAAATGTGTAGGAACAATAGGTCAGATGTATATTGCAGATTAATTTTGGTGTGCATGGTGAAGTAGGTCTAAGCTGTCAGGTCAGCGAGGGGTCAGGCTGTTTTTGGTATAGGTGAAAGGATAGAAACTGAGGTGGGCTCTGTGCCATGGGCCTTGGGCCCAACAGCAGAGACCCCTCCTAAGTTGGCATTGGTGTGTTGGCCCACCAGCTGACGTTGGGTATGTTTGAGGGCAGGGAAGGGCTCAGAAGCTGTTTCTGTCAAGAGAAAAGTACTTTATCTCCCTTGGAATATCTTAATTTGTTGGACTTTGTTAAATTTGAATGCACATATTCTGTTACTTTCAGCGGTAATGGTGAGTACTTACCCAATGATAAAAATACAGCAACATTGTATATGTTTTAATTGTACCATTGCTTTTGTATAGCTTTCCATGACACAGTGCTTTTTTGATTATGTTAAATTGGTAATGTTACTGCAGGTTCAACAATGGGGAAAGTTTATGATTGCATTGGCTTTAGATAACTTCATTTTATATGGAAACAGAAATCTGTGTGAGGGCTCTATTTGACCATTTGTAATTTAATACTAAGTTAGATACAAAGGGCTGGACAAATGAACCACATAGAAATCTTTAATTCATTTTGTCTTAATCTTTTTAAATGTTTATTTTTATACTAATTTATGAGTCATAGATCTAGCTTGAGGGTTGTTATGTCATACGGCCACGGTTTAGTTGCTATTAATACCTTTTCTAGTCAGTCGAACAGGGCTCTAAACGGGAAACATTGGAGACTCTTAATGAATTTAACAGTAACAATCAGAGTCCACCAGTATTTAATAGCTTTATTGATCACAGACCTGTGAACAATAGTCATGATATTGATTTATGTTACTAGAAGTATTTTAGTTTAAAACATTAAAATTAAACTCGACTTTGATCAACAACACTATCAAAGATATCTATTGTAGCATGCCAACCAGCTAGCCACAGCCTGTCCCGGCTCGTAGTACCACATAGAACCTCAAGAGGCAACAGTGAGTCAATGTAATAGTTTGTAACAGTTTGCCCACAGTCACGAGAGGACGAAGAAGTAGTAACAGTGAGTAGACTGTAAACTTGTGTTTCAGTAATCTACCCACTCACTCATTACTCTCTCCACGAGCTAAAATATTTATGAATCTGTTTTCACGCATGTTCCTCCACCTCTCGACAAAACCTCTTCTCCTGTCACCATTCCATCTTTTCAGGCTCTGACAGGACAGACTGGGTGTGTAATCGTCATTGTCATTATAGATTCTTAAGAAAACTCCCTACTTGTCACATAAACAGATTGTGAGTTTAAAACTGTATGGAAAACATTCTCCTCCAATTTATGGAGGGTTGGCTATGGAGGTTAGATATGCAATACATGCATATTCTTGTTTGGAAGGTAAATTAATTGAGGAATTATTGTCCAAGACAGACCTGGACCAGCTCTCACTATAACCTTTATCATAAAGGAAGGTTTTAAGCCTTCTCTTAAATGTAAAGATGATGTCTGCCTCCCAAACTGAAACTGTGAGATAATTCTATGGAAGAGGAGCTTGATAGCTGAAAGCTCTGGTACATACTCTACTTTTAGAGACTAGAGAACACGCAAGTCGAAATTCTGGGAGGGCAGATCTCTGGTGGGGTGATGTGGTACTATGAGCTCTTTAAGTTATGATGGTGCCATAGTATTGAGGGCCTTTTAGGTGAGGAGGAGAATTTCAGATTTAACAGGAAGCCTTTAAAGACCTACTGCTGTAACCTGATAAGGAATACGATAATCCAGTCTGCATGTAGGCATGGACTAGTTTTTCTGCATCTTTTTGAGACAATAAATGTCTGATTTTAGAGATGTTACGTTAGTGAAAGAAGACAGTCCTACAAATTAGTTTTTACTTAGAATCAAAGGACAAATTGTGGTCGAAGATGGCTCCAAAATTCTGACTGTTTCATTGGAAGCAAGGGCAATGTAATCTATTGTAATTAGATAATGTATCTCTAAGGTGTTTAGGGCCAAGTAATATAACCTCTGTTTTAGCTGAGTTTAATAAGAGAAAATTTAGGGTAATCCAGGTTATGTCCTTGAAACACGCTTGAAGTTAAGTTTATTGATTACACTGTTGGACCAAGCACAGAACCCTGTGGAGCACTGTGGTTAACTTTGGTGTGCATAGATGACTCATCATTAATTTGCACAAATGGGAATCAATGTAAAAAATATGATTTAACCAAGTTTAGGGTGTATCCTTTCATGCCAATTAGCTGTTCCAGTCTCTGTAATATAATTTGTTCAAAAGTGTCAAATGCTGCACTAAGATCTAACAGGACAAGGACAGACACAAACCCTCGCTCTGAGGCTAATAGTAATGAATGCCAGATGACTGGTTTTCAGACTGGTTCCGTTTCGTTTTGTTTTGACAATGCATTTCAGTCAATAAATACCAGTGTTGATACTTTTTCATTGCAGGTTTGAGGAAATCCACTAAGAAGCGCAGCGAGTCTCCTCCAGCAGAGCTCCCCAGCTTTCGGCGGAGCACACGCCAGAAGACCACGGGCTCCTGTGCCAGCACCAGGTAAAAATCCCAGCGCTAACTAGACAGGCTGGACTGTTGTGTAAATACTGATGACTAAAGTCTTCATGCATTCTTTGATGCCTTTAATCTTCATGCATCTGTTGATGCCTTAAATCTTCATGCATCCTTTGTTGCCTTAAATTTTCATGCATCCTTTGATTCTTGAACATGAACAACCAAATCTACAAGTGCATATCGCGTGAAACTATCCAGGGGAATCACTGTTGGTGGCAGAATGCAGTTTGGTGATTGTCCATTACTGATTGTCAATCTGTTTTTACTCATACCTCAGTCGGCGGGGCTCAGGCCTAGGCAAGCGCGGGGCAGCCGACGCTCGCCGGCAGGAGAAAATGGCCGACTCTGACAACAACCAAGATGGGGCCAACTCCTCAGCCGCTCGCACTGATGAGGCATCACAAGGGGCTTCAGGTACCCATCATAACACCTTTCCAAGTCTTTTTGCTATGAGATGTTTAACTATTGGATGATCAAGAATTTTTCATTAAATTTTTTCAGGATTAAACCTTCAAACCCACAAAAAACCTTCAATGTGATTTTAAGCTTTTTCTTAGTAAAATCTACAGCCATTATTTTGATCTCTTTATTTACTATTTAACAGAGAATTGTATTTATATATTGTTTCTAGCTTCAAGCTCAGTTGCTGGAGCAGTGGGCATGACCACCTCTGGAGAGAGTGAGTCTGATGATTCTGAAATGGGAAGACTTCAAGGTATGTTCAATGCCACCTCAGATTTACAATTCAGTCCTTGGCAAAATACAAAATTTTCCCAACATGTCAGAATATTATATAGCCAAAATACACATTTACCCATACACCATCAGGTTATCAAGCTTTTAAAAACAGTCTTTGAATTTACACTACTTGTAATTGCTCTCTAAGCCTTGCTGTGTTCGCCCTTACAGCTCTACTGGAAGCCAGGGGACTCCCCCCACATCTTTTTGGGCCCTTGGGACCCCGCATGTCGCAGCTGTTTCACAGGACCATAGGCAGCGGAGCCAGTGAGTGTAAACTCCTGACTCTTACATCAGTGTTCTTTATGTTTGGTAAAATCCAAATAGGTGTTAATAAATTCTGCCCTCTCTTTACAGGCTCCAAGGCTCAGCAGTTACTGCAAGGCCTGCAGGCCACAGGTGATGAGTCTCAGCAGCTCCAAGCCGCCATCGAGATGTGCCAGCTGCTGGTGATGGGGAATGAAGAGACACTTGGTGGATTCCCTGTTAAGAGTGTGGTGCCCGCCTTGGTAAGTTTTATTCATTTTGGCTGTTTGCATTTTTCATCCTTTCCTGTGTGCTTTGCAGCCATGCCTCAGTTACACTTTAATTTGCCAGTAAAGTAGCTTTCATGTTGCTTGTCTTTGATTTACCACTAATCTGATTCCATGTTTATACTTTCTTTTGCAGATTACACTGTTACAAATGGAGCATAACTTTGATATTGTGAGTATGATGAACTTCTGTTGCTGTACGTGTTATCTATGTTTGATTCAGTGTTGTAAGGACAATGGGATTGATCCTAACTTTGATCTATGTACACAGATGAATCATGCCTCTCGTGCACTCACATATATGATGGAGGCATTGCCTCGATCCTCTGCTGTGGTGGTCGATGCTATTCCTGTCTTCCTGGAGAAGGTAAGACAATACACTCCCTCTCTGTCCCTACTCGCGTGTTATTTCACAGTGGTGGCCTCTTGATATGTTAATGCCTTATTCCGTCTTATTGTACCCAGCTTCAGGTGATACAATTCATTGACGTAGCAGAGCAGGCACTGACTGCCTTGGAAATGTTGTCAAGGCGACACAGCAAAGCCATTTTGCAGGCTGTAAGTGCATTCTAACTGTCACAACCTTTAGTCGCCCTCTCTCTTTCAGCCAAAATTGCAGACCACAATAATGCTCTTATTTCATCCCTCACAGGGTGGGCTCGCTGACTGCCTCCTTTACCTAGAGTTCTTTAGCATCAATGCTCAGAGGAATGCTCTGGCCATTGCAGCCAACTGCTGCCAGAGCATTACTCCAGACGAGTTCCACTTTGTAGCTGATTCTCTGCCACTGTTGACACAGAGACTCACACACCAGGTACGTTTTCCCATGTAGTAGAACAATGAAATTCAAAATGCAATGCCATCACAGCACGATTTTGACGCAAATGAAACCTAGTGGCATTCATTTCGTCAGTTAGGAGAAAGACCTGGTTTAAATCAAGTTGATGAGAAAAAAGTGTATACTAGTCATATAAGCTTGCTCAGTGCTCAGTTGTATACTTATACATACCCTTTCTCTCTGCGTTACTGTTAATTGGCTGTGTTTGTAGAACCCATTGCCATATTTGCATAGCAGCAGGTTACAGATGTAGAAATAGATGTATTTTTTAGAAATCTGTTGTTCTAAAACGAGTACATTGAGTTTACATGAATATTTCACTTTTTTAACATCGTCCCTATATTGAGAATTTCTTCAGTGTAAAATGCAAAGATTCACTCATGTTTTTATTCTTGTAACAATCTTTCAGGATAAGAAATCCGTCGAAAGCACTTGTCTCTGTTTCGCCAGGCTGGTGGACAACTTTCAACATGAGGAGGTTTGTAACTCAATTCTTCCTCTTTTTTTTTAAGACTTAACACAATGTTTACAGTTTTATCTTTGCCTTTTGCTATCCAACCTTCCGACTAATGTGAATGGATGTGTTCAAATCAACAGAACCTGCTGCAGGAGGTGGCGTCACGGGACCTGTTGACCAACATTCAGCAGTTGCTGGTTGTGACCCCTCCTGTGCTCAGCTCAGGGATGTTCATCATGGTTGTGCGCATGTTCTCTCTTATGTGCTCTAACTGCCCCTGCCTTGCAGTCCAGCTTATGAAACAGAGTGAGTAACCCTCACACTCGTAAATACTTACTTTTCCCCCTGTCCATTACTGTTATACTCTATGTAATATACAGAGTGTTGTTGTTCTTACTGAATGTAATAGTTAGTAGTAGATGTAGACTTTGAATCAGAATGGTATTTATGTGAATATAAAATGTGTATATGAATTTTGTGTATTTGTGTTTATATATGCTCTGATTCTCCACAAATTATTGGCAACATGAGTAATTGCCATAGAGATCAAATTGTTTTGTTCACATCAACTTGTTCGTCATTGTCTGCCTCTGAAATTCACTTTCACTCCACTCAAAACAGATAGTAGTAGAAGTGTAGGAATATTCTGTGTTAAAGATCCAACAGGCAACTAATAGCAGAACTGTCATTGTTTACTTTTCTGAACAGACATAGCAGAAACTCTACGTTTCCTCTTGTGTGGTGCGTCAAATGGCAGCTGCCAGGAACAGATTGAGCTGGTACCTCGGAGCCCACAGGAGCTCTACGAACTGACCTCACTCATATGGTAACATCTGTCTGCCTGCCTCCTGTTCGGTATCGTGTTGCGTAATTTCTGCAAAATGTTATTTCAAACATTGTCCTTTGCCCAATTTACAGGAATTCTATCAAATATGCTCTGCCACACTCACATTTGGTTGACCACAGTGTCACTCCTGTTACAACTGATTCTCACAGACCTTGAAACACAGATACAGTTGTTTGCCACAGTGGTCAATTGACAGTAATTAATCCATGGCAGGTGCTAATTTGGTCAGTCAGTGACATCTTTTTAATAACTTCTTAAAATCCTCGTTTATAGACTTGCTTTCATGTGATACTTTATTGTCATTTTACCGCTTTTACGCGTTCAAGTTTTTATTTACTTTTTTTGCTTCGTTGACAAAGCACCTAGTAAACTCTGTTTTTAAAAACTGCTATTTAAATGAAGTTTCAATATCTTTAGCACAAACTAAAGATGCAGTATATTTATCTCATTAACACAGACACAAAGTTTAATGGTATCAAGCTAAAGCTAACATTGTTTTAAGAGCTCTAAACATTAAGGGCAGTTTCATGCAAAGGTTGGTTCTCAAATTTTAATAAATTGATTAATCAACAAACTGTAGCTTCGCCGTCTTAGTCATTACACAAAAAGGCTGTAAATAAAACGGCACATTTAATTTCAAAAAAGGTATTTAAAGAAAAAGTATTCCACCTAATACAAGTGAACCTGAATGTCGCCACTTTCTGAAAGCTCTTCTTTTTTACAGTGAGCTGATGCCCTGCCTGCCGAGAGAAGGCATCTTTGCCGTTGACTTAATGCTGAAGAAGGGTAGTGCCCAGACTACCGAAGGCGCGATCTGGCAGTGGAGGGATGACCGAGGACTGTGGCACCCTTACAACCGCATTGATAGCCGCATCATTGAGGTATAAATGCTTCACATGCAAACTCTAAAAAAAATTTGCGATGATATCACATTACAGAAACGATTTGTTCGAATATGTTGTGCCTTCTGCATGACTGATTAAGGGCCTTAAAAGTAGATTTAATCATTCAAATACTGAATTAAATTACACTGTCCCAGTTTTACACACACTTTTGTGGAGTTGATCTATATGTTACTGATGTCGGGTGTATTCGGTTATTATCTGCTCCTATAGACAGCGCACCAGAACGGGGAGGATGAGATTAGTTTGTCAACTCTTGGCCGTGTGTACACAATTGACTTCAACTCTATGCAGCAGATAAATGAAGACACAGGAACAGCACGTGGAATACAGAGGAAACCAAATCCTCTCGCCAACCCCAACACAGGTAATTCAGGTCACTGTAAATGACCGATATTTGTTATAAGGTGGCTTCTGCAGTTTATCACATTTCTAGAGGAAATAATCTTGGTGATTTTTAATGGGTTTTTAGGTAGCTTTTTTGTTGGAGGATAGGGCTTTACAGCAGTGAATGTTCAAATTGTGTTTCATTTTTGCAGAGGAATCTTGTACAAACTGCATTCATGCAATGAGTGCAAGTGAATGGAGTTTGAGCAGGCAGCAGCAAGCTGTAGTCTTGCTGTTGCTGTGTCTTATCCAGTTGTGTTGTGTGGATTCTGCACCTGATAAGTGAAAGAAAAGCTAACTAACTTGTTCACCATTTTGTCTTCAGGGGGCCACCAGGAGGTTCGTCGAGAAGACGCACGAGCCCAGTTGATGAAGGAGGACCCTGAACTGGCAAAGTGCTTTATCAAAACTCTGTTTGGGGTCTTGTATGAGGTGTACAGCTCGTCAGCTGGCCCTGCTGTCAGACACAAGTGCCTTAGAGCCATCCTCAGGATCATCTACTTTGCTGATGCAGAGCTGTTGAAGGATGTGCTGAGGAACCATTCTGTGTCCAGGTAACAGTGCCGTACTGTGAGCTACTTTCAAAGACTGACCAGTCATACTCCTTGAGTGAAAGTAAATTTACCTGTTTTTCTGTTTCTTTTTCTACAGTCACATTGCCTCCATGCTGTCCAGCCAAGACCTGAAGATTGTAGTGGGTTCTCTGCAGATGGCTGAGATCCTAATGCAGAAGCTACCTGATGTCTTCAGTGTTTATTTCAGAAGGGAAGGTAAATAAACGATCCCCTAGTAAAACAAATTTCTTACTGTGTGTGTTCATCAAAATAGATGATATAAAATGATTTAAAGACATTAGCCTGAGCTTCATCTAAACACTGACAAACATATTTAACGTTGTTGTATCCTGTCAATTTGGGAATTTGTCCGTCTTTATTGTGATATTTCATAGCTGTAGGCTCACATAGAATTTTATGAAGCTTTAGCAGTTGAGATTCAAGATTTTTTTTTTATTGTTTTACTGAAGAACCCCATAACCCAAAGCCAATAATTGCATCACCATCTGAAGCTCAACAGTTCATGAGCCAAATTATTTAATGCAGTTTAGAAACATTTTGACTTGATAAATAAATGCATTGCTGCCAGTGTTTCCTTTGCGTTACCTTTCCAGTGCCTTATTCATCGTCTGCATTTCACATTGACCCACCATTGTTCACATTGACCCACCGTCCTCAAAACGAGTGTGACTCGCAAGAGTTCTCTGGTATTTCTTTAAGGGTTTAGGTAGTTTCTAACTCCTCTTTCTCTTCCAGGTGTAATGCACCAGGTTAAGAACCTGGCAGAGTCTGAGACCTTTCTAGTAACAAGTCCCCCTAAGGCTTGCCCAAGTGGTACTGCCAGTCTGTGCACCACCACCATCAGCACGGCATCTACCACATCTGCTAATAATGCAACTCCAGACCTTGGCTCGCCCAGCTTCCAGCACAGCATGGACGACTCACTGGACCTCAGCCCACAGGGGTGAGTCTGTGGCCATGTGTGGCTTTGGTTTGGCTGTTTACAGAAGGGTTTTAAATATACGTTACTAGCACAAGCCCAAAGACTGTCACATTGGAAGCTAAGAAGCCCATAAAACACAAACCACCTTAAGAGAGTTTTGGCTAATTTTGTCTACAAATTGCATTGAAACCTCATATCTAAGCTTTTCAGACAGAATTGGATTGTTTATTCAGAGATGGATGTATGCTGCTTTTCCTCAATGTATTTTAACATGTGTATCTTACCCAGTTGTTGTTTGAATGAATTTGCACACAGATATTTTCATTGTTCCCCGTTAGCATAATAGTAATTATTTTCTCCTCCTCAAAGGCGGTTAAGTGATGTCCTCAAGAGGAAACGACTACCTAAAAGAGGGCCGAGGAGACCCAAATACTCTCCTCCAAGAGATGAAGACAAAGTAGACAATCAGGGTAAGTTAAAGTGTTACAGTCACAGTGTATGCGATGTTTATCAATATCGAGAAAAACGCATCTAATACTTTGTTTGAAGAATCTGTAAACATGATGATGTGAAAATCTTTGCTGAAATGTTCTGGTTTAAATGAGTCCCAGACACAGAGACACAGTATCTCCCCATTCCAAGAATTTACACACGTATATGAATGTGAGTGTTGGTTGACGCAGTGAGCACAGAATATTTAGAAAGTGTTCAGTCCAGCCGCAAACTCTTCTCTGATCAAGTTTTCAGAAGAGTTAAACAATCTCAGGTGGTCCATCTTAGTCTTCACTGGGATAACAAATGATAACATTCTTTTGGTAGGGAGGAAAATTCAAAAAAGAAATCTTCGCTCTTACTGTGTCAGGAAACTTGGATACATAAAGTCTCAGTGTCAAAAGTCACATTGAATATCAGGACACTATTCATTCGAATCCCATCTCAAAGCATTAACAACTTAAAATCAATGCTGACTAGACCATTTTTTTAATCAATGTTTTATATATTTTATAATACTGAGCTATAGTGCAGAATCATATCATCTCATTTGTATTAGTAGCCTTACAGTGCAGTTATCATTTAATACAAGGTTGGCAGTAGAATCTGTTCAGTTTCATGTGGCAAGTTCAGGATTTAATTGTTCAGTATCGGCGGGTGTGTCATTGATTCCTTGAAGCACATTTGAGTGGTCGTGACCTGAACTGACATTTTGTGATCTTGGTTATATTCTCAACCCGTAGATAACCCTCCCACTCTGCCTGGGTTCTTTACAGCTAAGAGCCCAACCAGTACTCAGTCACCCAAATCATCCTTCTTGGCCAGTCTCAATCCCAAGACCTGGGGCAAACTGGGCGCCCAGACCAATAATGCCAACTCGGAGCCCTCACGCACGGCGGGGGTGAGTGGCTTGGCAAGGGCCCCTCCAAAGGACTCAATATCAAATAACAGGTACTATGATAACAAGTATGGGAGAAGTTTAACTTTTCCCCCCACTTATATTATAATATTGTCAAAGTCACACTTTCCCTTGTAATTTGAAGAGAAATGTGTTTTATTTTCAATTCTTTTGCAGAGACAAAATAAAGGCCTGGATCAAAGAACAGGCGAGTAAGTTTGTGGAGCGCTACTTCAACTCTGAAAATGTGGATGCCAGCAACCCAGCACTGAATGTACTCCAGAGACTTTGCACAGCCACTGAGCAGCTCAACCTGCAGGTAAAACATACACCCACGCTGTGTAGTGAACTGTTAAGAACTAATAAACCAACAAATTCAAGGTAATATATATATATATATGAAAAAAGATTGATAAAACTGGGTACCTCCCAAACATTTAAACCAGTTGGAAATAGAGAGAAATATAGATGCTGAAAGTGTATCGTTTTTAAATAATATTCACTGTATAAAATACAGTAACATGCCAGTACTAAGACATTTTTCTCCTTTGTTTTTCCCAGGTGGACGGTGGTATGGAGTGCCTGTCAGAGATCTCCAGTATTGTATCGGAATCTGATGTGTCATCATTTGAGATCCAGCACAGTGGGCTGGTGAAGCAGCTCTTGGTCTACCTGACCTCCAACACGGACAGGGAATTGCTGACTCGTGACGTGCGGCTCAAGAGGTTCCTCCATGTGTTCGCTGGCTGTCCGGTGAGAAACTAAAATATTTAGACTGCCAGGCTTCTAAAATTCCGATATGGTACAAGGTGACCTGTCTCTTCTAATACTCAGTGTTCTTCGAGGGTGGAAACTCCAACAACACTGGAAACTATCAACACAGTTTGTGACTCATTGTTTGCTGTCTCCTGTTGTCCTGTATAATTTAACCTTGATTATTCACTTTGTGGTTTGTAGGTTCCAGGAATGGAGTCTGTCGGTCGTCTAGACCCATCAGGGAATGGGGCTTACCTGGGCCTGGTGCACAAGATGAACAGCTGTCTGAGCCAAATGGAGCAGTTCCCTGTTAAAGTGCATGACTTCCCCAGTGGCAACGGCAATGGCAGCAGGTCTGTGGCTTTACATGAATGTATATCTAAACAGTTAATCTTACACTGTTTCGATTAACATTGTACTCTGATTCATTTCTCTCTCCAGGGGATCTCAGGCACTGAAGTTCTTCAATACACATCAGCTGAAGTGTCAGCTTCAGAGACATCCAGACTGCACTAATGTTAAACAGTGGAAAGGAGGCCCAGTGAAGATAGACCCACTGGCTCTGGTGCAAGCCATCGAGAGATATTTAGTTGTCAGAGGTGAGGGCTGCTCACAGCTTTTAATGTTGATGCTGATTCCTTGCCAGTGTCCACCCTGACAACACTGGACACAATTTAAATTTCTAGAAGCACCTGTTTAATTTCCAATTGTCTAGATGCCCACAGATTGTTCTTTTAAGCTTTTGTGAATTAACTTTGCGATTATTTAAAATCTGGTCTGCACAGGGTATGGCCGAATCAGAGAAGAAGATGAAGACAGTGATGATGATGGTTCAGATGATGAAATCGATGAATCACTGGTATGTGAGGCATTTCATGCCAAATATGTATGTTATCTTTTTATTCGTAAACAGATCCTGTGTAAATACGTGTGCTAAAGTTAATTCAAATCTCACTTAAATACTGTTAATACAAATATGTAATCTCTTGTGTATCCAGGCGGCACAGTTCCTGAATTCTGGCAGTGTGCGTCACAGACTACAGTTCTACATCGGTGACCACCTGCTACCATACAACATGACTGTATACCAAGCTGTACGGCAGTACAGTCTTCAGGCAGAAGAAGAAAGGGAGTCGACGGATGATGAGGCCAACCCCCTTGGGCGAGCTGGCATCTGGACCAAAACGCACACAATATGGTAAAAATGCAGACAAGGTCTTAACAACTGTCTTAACCGTCATTGTCACTTTTGAATCAGAAGGGCAACATGTTTCGGGATTTGGTAATTAACCAGTAGTGTCCATGCAAATGTATTTGTCAAATTGTCTCACACAGGGTGTGATATGCACATGTTCTTGTATTCTCAAAAGTGCAACATTTTACTTACCAAAATGCAGTTACTCCTTAACATGTTTATATACCCAAAGTCCAGTCATTAAGGTAAATGAGTTTCAAATGATCTGTGTCCAAAAGGCATGTAACCTAATACCCATCCAAGAATCCAAAAATCTTTTCTTAAAAATTTTTTTTATTACATTCAAAAACCTAAATACAGTGAGTTAGCCCTGAACTGTACCTGATATGAGAAGCATCCATAAACAAAATGTTGTGTCTCGTTTCCAGGTATAAGCCTGTGAGAGAGGATGAGGACGGCAGCAAAGATGCTGTGGGTGGAAAGAGGGGCCGAGCCCAGACTGCTCCCACCAAAACCTCACCTCGCAACGCCAAGAAGCAGGATGAGCTGTGGCATGGTGAGAATCTGAAGTGAAGAGTTTCTAAAACTAATATAAGTACTGCCATCTGACAGAGAAACATTCTGCATCTGCTTCTTTTTAAATTGACTTTGTTGTATATTAATAGTTCAACTCAGCATAGTCGTTTTGTAGTTGGTAGTTCCTAGTCCAAATCAAAAAGCAGTTGAGTGACCAGATGAAAATATCAGAATCATACAGCTTTTCAAAAGTCTGAACACTGTTCCTAATTACAACCATTGATTCCCATTTCTTGCAGATGGTGTGTGTCCCAGCGTCATCAATCCCTTAGAGACATACCTCAGTCCGGAGCCACCAGAGACCATAACCTTTGATGACCCCTCTTTAGAGGTCAACCTGCTGCTGAGGGTCCTGCACTCCATCAGTAGATACTGGTTCTACTTGTTTGATGTAAGTCTCCAAAGATGCCTTTTAATATTGTTTCAATAATTAAATGAATAACACTGCAGTCAGCATCAGTTATAGCTTCATAACATATAGAGAATATCATCAATGTTTTTGGTTGTTTTGCAGAATGCTGTGTGTAAGGAAATCATCCTGACCAGTGAGTTCATTAACAGTAAGCTGACAGCCAAAGCCAACCGTCAGCTACAAGACCCACTGGTCATCATGACAGGGAATATCCCTACATGGCTCATTGAGCTCGGAAAGACCTGGTAAGTTTCATCCTGTTGACTGAAAGAGGAATAAGAAAACAAGCTGCTACCATTTTGTTTGACAGCAGTTGGTACTTACACACTTTTCTCTCACTCTCTTCCTCTACAGTCCTTTCTTCTTCCCCTTTGACACCCGGCAGATGTTGTTCTATGTAACTGCCTTTGACCGCGACAGAGCCATGCAGCGCCTACTGGATACAAACCCTGAGATCAACCAATCAGATTCTCAGGACAGCAGAGTTGCACCACGTCTGGACAGGAAAAAGGTGCTGTGTTTCCAAACTTAAGTGTTGCACTTGATCCACTTGCTATACTCAGTCTTCAGTGTTTCACGAGTTTCCATTCTCTATGAATGGAATTTAAAAAATTTTCTTTAATCATTTTGAATTTCACGTTGTGAAATGTTGGCACCTATTTGTACATTTGTTTTTAGGGATGTCTGAAACTTAACATCTTTCGTTTCTCGGCTCGTGTTTTCAGAGGACGATAAACCGCGACGAGCTGCTCAAACAGGCTGAGTCTGTGATGCAGGACCTCGGCAGCTCCAGGGCAATGCTGGAAATTCAGTATGAGAACGAGGTACATTTACTTTCTGATATCTGACTAATACTAAGACATGATGTTGGTGCAATTTATTTATTTTTTTATTAAATTTTTTTATTTTATCTTCTTTCAGGTTGGCACAGGTCTTGGCCCAACTCTGGAGTTCTACGCTCTGGTGTCTCAAGAGCTGCAGCGGGCTGACCTCGGCCTGTGGAGGGGCGAAGAGGTCACTCTGCCCAATCCTAAAGGTACCAGGATAAAAACAATTGTCCAATGATTTTTGGTTTTGTGTTATTATTCAGACATTGGTTAATTTACCTGACAACCCATGATCTTTATACATTTGTACTTAATGTTAATATAAATCAGATGTTGTACTGTTTGTTGTAGTTTACCTGACTAAGTATGTCTGTACCGTTTGTCTCTGCCCAACAGGAAGCCAAGAGGGAACTAAGTACATGTTCAGCTCCAGAGGACTGTTCGCGGTTCCCTTTGGCAGGACAACCAAACCAGCACACATAGCCAAAATCAAAATGAAGTTCCGTTTCTTAGGAAAGCTAATGGCCAAAGCCATTATGGACTTCAGACTGGTAAATACTTCTATCTTGGTTAATGGACTTGTATTTCCAAGGATAAGCATTAAGGAATGATTTTCTGCCATTGAAAACATAATCTCATGTATAAATGCTGAAGTGAGTACAGGCATAGAGAGCCTGCTTAATGATGTTTGAATACATTTTTTCAAGCACTGGTCACTGATCAAATGGGTGATTGGACTTGGGTCGATGTCCGATACATATTTGGGCATTTAAACATTACTATATAACCCCTATATAACATTGTTGTTTTTAAAGCTGTCTGACTGTTTTTATGGCCTAAAATGGGATTGAAACATAATTAAGCCTTTGGGAAATCTATAATGATCCTTCATTTGCTTCAGCTGTGATTCGTATATAAACCCCATCCTTGAAGGTATTCAAGGTGAGTTGCAATCATGGGAAAGACAAAGGAGCTTCTACAAAAGCTGAGAGAAGAGATTATTTCATCACATCTGAAGGGTATAAGATTTCCCAAAAATGTATATTCCAAGAGACACCATTTGGAACATTATAAGGAGGTTTAAAACTAATGGAGCAGCTTCAAACCTGAAAGACAATGATCCAAAGCCCACCTCCAAGTCAAGCAAGGCTTGGTTGAGAAAAAGATCCTGGAACGTCCAGGAGTGGCATTCTCAGTCACCAGATTTAAATCTGATTGAAAATCTTTGTTGGGATTTAAAGACTGCAGTTGAATTTCAAAGTTAAGTCAACTTCTGTTGTCAAAATAACTCGCATGTATAAATATCTTTTGTTGTTTAATGAGGTTTTTTGTCATTTATTGACATTATCTGTCATCCACATCACTATAATGTCATTTGAGGTGAGGGGGTTGAATATGTCTGATTGCAACTGTACATGTGTTGTAAAATGTGTTCCTGTTTTAACTGACTTCATTAACCACTTTCCTCCTGCTCCTCTCTCCAGCTGGACCTGCCCCTGGGTCTACCTTTTTACAAGTGGATGCTGCGAAATGAGTTGTCGGTAAGCTCCCATGATCTGGTGAACATTGACCCCAGTGTGGCCAAGTCTATTCAGCACCTGGAAGATATTATCCGCCAGAAGAAGAGGCTGGAGCAGGACCGATCACAGGTAGATAACACCATCCTCAAATTGTTAAGTTTACGGCTCTTTAAGGTTGTGTACCAATTCAGAGGCCGTATCCATTGCAGGACCATTCGGTCTACACAGGCGTGGCCTCCATATCTAAGTCACCGGTGAAGGTTGAGGCTCCGATGGGTTGTTGATGATGGGTCCTTCGTTGCTCGAGAAGGAGCCTTAAAATGGTCTACAGACAAATGTTGCCCATGTGACAAAATTTGGTCTTCAAATGCAGTGAAGGATGAGGCCCCTGAATTGGGACATAGCTCATGAGTTGGTTTAAATCCTGGTTGACATTGATTGTGTATTTTTTACTCTTTTTTTTTTTTTTTTAACTTATTTTTTATTTAGTTTTCAACAAAACAATATGCATTTTCAGACAGTTACTTTCTTTTTCCATTTTTCAACTGTATACAATATTGTTATACATGGTATTCAAGTACAGTGTACAATGCATAGAAAGAACAACAAACATCACACAGTGCTCACTCCAAGAGAAAAAGAGGGGGCATAATAATAAGAATAAATGGTTGATTACATACATAATTTATTAAATTAAAAGAGGAAAGAAAAAAGAAAAAACTAGTAAAATGAAAATAAAACCAGAGGTAAAGAAATAGTTATTGTCCACTCCAGAATGTAGTATATGCTATATATGCTTTTCAGAGAGGATTGTGTATTATGTATGTGAATAGGGAGAGTTGACAGATAACTGCTCAACCAGAGGCCCGGAGCGAGATTAATTAGTGACCGTCATTGCATTAATAACGCAGAGACAGGACCCCATCGTTTAGTAAAGATAGACTTTTGGAGTATGGAGTAGGAATATGTGATTTGCTCCATTTGGTAGATGTCCCATAATTTTTGGGTCTACATATTGTATGTGGGTGGGTCGGGTTTTATTTTTTAGTCTTTTAAAGAACCAAAGTGTAGACCTCTGTTCCAAAACAGTTGTATCAGGGTATTTTCATCAGGGTTCCATAAAAAGGGCTTCTTCCTGTTTCTCCAGAGGTTCCGTTGTTAACATGTGTTCATGTGTTTGTGTCAGACGAGGGAGACCCTGCAGCAGGGGCTAGAAAGCCTGAACATGAACGGCTGCTCAGTAGAGGACCTGGGTTTGGACTTCACCCTCCCAGGATACCCAAACATTGAGCTGAAAAAGGGCGGCAAAGACGTCCCAGTCACGATCTACAACCTGGAGGAATACCTCAGGGTATGAGAAACACACACAAACTCCATTTCAAAAAATGTGTCACTGTTATTATTGTTCTTCCTTACGATCATTTATTTTTTTAATTTCTCTCTGTCTAGTTGGTGGTGTACTGGACTCTAAATGAAGGAGTGTCCAGACAATTTGAGTCGTTTAGGGAAGGGTTTGAGTCAGTCTTCCCTTTACATCACCTGCAGTATTTCTATCCAGAGGAGGTAAAACGTTTTCCTTTTTTGTGTTATTTTTTCTTGCCGGTAAAATAAAAGCTTGCATTCTTATTCTCTTTTCCAATTTCTAATTTGTTCTCCTCTCTTGCCGTAGCTTGACCAGCTGCTGTGTGGCAGTAAATCAGAGACGTGGGACGTCAAGACACTGATGGAGTGCTGTCGACCAGATCATGGCTACACCCATGACAGGTGAGGCTGTCACCCAATGACATGAAACTGCAAACAGGGCAGTGCAGCCTGTAAATACTGACTAAGTTACAGAACCTGCTGCATTTCACTTTTTTCCAAGAGAATTTAACGATGAGACTCAATCAGTGAATCTTGATTATACAGAAATTAAAGTTCTACGTCTCAACAAAGGAATTCTGTCAGTTGGATTCCTCTGACATCAATCTAGATAAGAACATTATGTTAACTGGAGTTTTGTTGCTCAGACCTAGTCACATATCATCATATGTCCCTGACTAGTCAGTGGGTGGTGATAAATAGCTGTGGATTCACAAGGGACCAGAGTTAGTAATAACCATGCTGTTCTGACTCGTAAAGCAAGTAGACCCCATACAATAATTCAATGATCTTTAATGCTATGTTCAGGTTATTAACTACGTATAATTCACACAGTTGCAGTTTGTTAAAATTGTGTCAAGAGGAAAAATAACAGCAAGTCAGCGGTTTAGTAGGCCCGTCATATCCTGTGTTTTTCCTAGCATTTGTTACTTTGCCATTTGTCTACTGACACAGTGATGACATTTTTGATGTTCCTGTAGCTGCTTCTACAAGTTTGTCCTCAGCGAAACCTGTACCTGACAAACAATTTAGTGATGAACACCATAGAATCTGGCATTAGGCTTCTTTCATACTCCCTGTACGACACAGTATAGGTAAAGGTTACCTCTCCAGACCCATATCTGATGTATCGTTGATCTCTCTCTTTTGCAGCCGTGCAGTTCGGTTTCTGTTTGAGGTGTTGAGCAGTTTCGATGCCGAGCAGCAGAGACTCTTCCTGCAGTTCGTTACAGGAAGCCCCAGACTGCCTGTCGGAGGTGAGTCTCCTCATACTCGCTGGTTTTAAGGATGATGTCTAAATTGTGGATGCATGTTGAGCAGTAAGCAAGCCCCGCACTCACTTTGGTATCGCTCTGGTCTCTTAGGTTTCCGGAGCCTGAATCCCCCTCTGACGATCGTGAGGAAGACCTTCGAGTCGACAGAGAACCCAGACGACTTCCTCCCCTCAGTCATGACCTGCGTCAACTACCTGAAGCTGCCTGACTACTCCAGCATAGAGATCATGCGAGAGAAACTGTTGATTGCGGCACGCGAGGGCCAGCAGTCTTTCCACCTTTCCTGATCTCTCCACATGTCACATTCAAATGCCTTCTACAGCGACTGATGAAATCATTACTTCCTTCTTAGTTTTTTTTGTAATCACATACATCGAGGCTACGTGTACAGCCTTCTTGTTAGAGAAAGCAGCTTGCAGAAAACTTAAGACTTTAAATATATATTTGCTGCCCCTGTCTCTCAAAAAAATATAAAAAATACAAAAATGGAAATGTGTTCCATGACTCACAGAACTTAAAATATAAAAAAAAGAGAGCAAAACTTATATCAGTAGTTGAGTAATGTTAAAAAAGATGAAAACATCTGGGTGACATTTTAAATTGCATTGCTATGTGATATTTAAAAAAAAAAAAAGGGATGTCTCCTCTTCAGACTGGTGGACAAAGTCACTGGGTGTGGGGAGCGAAGGGGAGGGAGGGCTGTGGGTGGGTGGGGTCCATCGAGCAAGCTAGGTTTACTTTAGCTCCAAAGATCATTTGTACAGACAAATTTGCAGACTTTGCTCATTCTACACATTTGATAGAATAGCTCTTTGTTCTCATGTCTCTTCCCCCCCTCAGTTCGTTCGTTGGCATTTTGTTCTGTATTATATTGGCCCCAGTTTGTGTGTTGCGTTTTCGGTTCGGCTTCTCCCCCCCCCCCTCCGTGTGTCTTTGCTTCAAGTTGTGAAAAAGAGAGTTGCAGTTGTTTGAATGCGGGGTAGTGATGAGCGCATATTATCTTTTTTTCTTCTTTCCCCCCTTTACGCTAGTTGAGATTGTGTTCTGGCCCTCCTTTATATTATAGAGAGCTTCAGCTCAGATAAAGAGTTGTAACCAATGTGTTGATCAGGTAAAATTTGTTTTTGCTCTTCTTTTGATAGGGTTTAGTGTCTTTCTTTTGGGCCCTACCAGATGTGTAGGGTTTTCTTGGCAGACCAAGCTCTGAGCAACCCTCAACACATAATGTAGCCGGGCACAAACATTTTTTGGCTGGTCTCATTTTATCGTTTAATGGCCAGATAGCATTTCAAGCTCATTTATGGAATAAAGTTTATATGCAGTTTCACACCCTGTTTGAGGTGCGAATGTCTGCTTTACTTTTTTTTTTAATTTTCTATATTGTCTTTATTTCTTGCTGTAGTTGATTTTTTTTCTTTTTTCTTTGCACTGCTGGCTTGGAACAAACCGTGGTGTGCACCTGCAGTCTGGCCAGGGGAGGGCGCCACTGTATGCTCTCTTGGCCCAATCGTTCATGTGCTGGTTTCTAAGATCTGCAATAATTTACTGCATCAGGTTCATGTTTTTACCTGAACATAAATAAAGTAATTGTTTGACTCATCTTTGTTCATCGTTCTTTTTTTTTTTTTAAACATTTCTTACTATGGGTCATTTTACCAGACAAATCTTGACACTTTCCTCCCCCACAGGACTCCATTGTGGACATGTTAAACTGAGTTGCCATGGTGACGGCGACAAAGGGGGATTATTTGACTCACCTGCAAGGTTGATCGTTTGATCACAGCACGATTTAACAACGCTATCACCTCAAGCGGAATCTTTACCCACCACTGTGTTCACAAACCAGAGTCAAGCCTTCCCCTTTGAATGCTCTTTATCGACAACACTAAACCTTCTGTGATGATATCAGACAACATATTCTAGTCTTTCTTTACCCTAAACAACAACAAACATTTCCCGAGTGAAGGAGAGACACTTTACCCTTTTTCACGACAGAGCAACAGGCGTCATGACTTTGCTGTCTACGGCCGTGCCCTGTGTTCAGCGAGCTGAGCGACGCATGTCGACAGATTTACTGCACCGTGGTAAGATTCATTATGGAAATGGTACGGTTGAGGCCAGAGGGCAAGGCCAACATGTCATTATCAACCACAGGGTTTCATATTCATCATACCAAGCATTCAACTACAACAACAGCACCTCTCCCACAGGCGTACGACTACTTGCACCAAAATAAATTGAGGTTGTGAATCAGCCCTTGAGACTTTTAGGGAGGGAGACAAATGGGACATGGACACTTCTCCTCCTTATTGAAACATTGACAAACCACTGATCTGTAATTGGTTACTTAGTAAAATTAAATAATAAAACAAACTCTGTGACCACCCACTGCAGGATTTTGAACAAAGATTACATAAGATTAGGGACTTTGTGTACTCAAGGCAACAAATCCTTCCCGACAGATGTTTCTAAAAATAAAAGAAGCTTAAAACTGGGGCTTGTTTGCCTCTATTCTGATTAACAACCCAAAACATTTTATTTTCCTTTGATAATCCTTTAATTCATGCTAATAAAAAGAATGCAGGTCATGAAAATAAAATGTGATGGATTTAGTGCCATCTAATGGTGAGCATGCTAATTGCACCCAACTAAATGTTAATTTCCACCCTCGTCTTCCCTGAATGTAAAAGAACCTTCAGTGGCCTTCAGGGAACGTAACAATGCAAAAGACCCTCTCTAGTCTGGTACCAGTGTTTGTCCCTTCTGAGCTACTGTAGAAACATCGAGGTACAATATGAAGGACTCTGTACAAACCTGCTCTCCGTGTAGATATTACAGACTCATTGTGAAACCACCACTCGTCAAAAAGGCTGGACAACATAGAAAAGACCACACATTAGTTTGAGTAAGAATCATTTTATTTAAAGAATTGAAAAGGAGATTTAAAGACACAAACCAAATATTGTGGAAGCCACCAGCTCTTGTAGTCCAGCCAGGTGAGCTGAATCTACCTGACAACCAGACTCCACCCATCATGCTCCTGCAGGAAGAGGCCTGCTCACAGAGGGTCGACACACGAAGGTAACACAAACATCATCGTCATGAATATTATTTTTCATTACTGCCAATAGATCAACAAATCCTATACACTTGACATTTAAGTTGAGAGAATGATGTAACAGGTCACAAGATGTCAGGCTGCAGCAGGGCCGGCCCTGGCAATGTTTGCACCCTAGGCGAGATTTCAAATTGGCGCCCCCCAACATACACACGCAAACTGTCATGCATCCACAATAACTTTTGGACTGTATACAGATGCACACACAGGCAGACAAAATTGTAAGCTATAAAAAACAATAAAAATCTATAACAAAAAATATAAAGAGTTTGAGATCAGCTGTACTGATAGCATATCATGTCATGTCGACAAAAATAAACATTAATGATGTCCACAATCAGGGTGATTCTTACCTCTATATTGTTCTTTCTTCTCCTCCTCTACTTTGCGGTGCTTTCTGAATTGTGCAACTGATAATTTAAACTTTTTTTGATTCATCTTTGACTCTAACCGCAGTCTGTCACCGCAGCGTGTCTGTTCACACAGGGAGCCCATCCAGGAGGATGTTTTAGATGCTGGCTTGCCTGTCCACGGAGCCTTGGATGGTGACATCAGCAAATGTCCCTACTATGCATCATGCTGCTATGAGGAACTGTTGTGATAAATTGTGTTTTGCGGGTGCTTAGTTCCTCACCATTTCAGTCTGGCGGTTTAGCCTAGTGGGTGGAGTGGTAGATCTTCAACTTGACGGTCGCGGGGTTGATCCCCAATCTTTCTTATCTTCGTGCCGGCAATATACTGAATTTTTAAAATTGGCAGGATTTCAATCACTTATTAATTGCAAAATATATCACACTGTGTAATTTAAATTAATTAAATGTAAAAAAAGAAAAATTAAATGAAATCAATAAAAAAAAATGATAATAAAAAAAAAAGAACTGCGTGCAATTCCTGCGCAATGGGCTTCTGCGCAGGATGTGCGCGCGCAGTTTTTTTAAATTTTTTTTTAAAATATAATTTAATTTTTAAATTTAATTTAATTTAATTCTTTTTTTTATATTTTATTGAAATGGTTACGGTTAATTTTTGTTTTTAAATTGACATATTATTAGATATTGTGCAATGAATAGGTGGTTGAAGTCCTGCCAACACGACAGCCTGCCAAACTTACCCATGAGTTCGGACCCAGCTCCTGTGTCCACTGGTGTCCTGGTTCCACCCATGGCAGTAGTGGCGTGGGGCTGGATCATCCCTGCGGCCCAGGGAGCGCATTTCTCCGCGCTGGTTCAGGGGTAAATGATGCTGGTCTTCACAGGTGACTGACCTACGCAAGCCTGTGGCCGCCCCCCACCCCCCACAGGAGATTATGTGCTTGTGTGTGTGTGTGTGTGTGGCCGCGGCGCTTCCCGGTTCTTCCCGGCATTACGCTGCCCGTGCGAACATGCTCGAGGAAATGAGGCGGACCGCTTTTCGCGGCGCTTCTACCTCCTGTGCGTCCCGGAGTTAGAGGATAATGGTGTGACGTTAATATATTGTTTTACATTGCATGTGTCAGTCATGATAATTCAGTCTCTTGTGCCGCCTTCTCGGCATTTTTCACCCTAGGCAACCGCCTATGTCGCCTGTACCAGGAGCCGCACCTGGGCTGCAGGACCGCTTGTCAGACGTGGATCAGGTCCAGGACTCCTTCCTTCCTAAATTGAGTTGAAAAAGCTTCTCTCCTTTTAAATAAGGCGTCATTACAAATGTATCACTTTTACTTGGGCTTATGTATTAGTACTTTCACCAAAGTAAAGGATCTGAGTTCTTCACTGACCTTCACTACTCGTCCTCCATCACTCGGACTCCATCAGCATGATTCTGCTGTTTTTCACACTGCTTGTGGTAGCATTACTGCTGACCTGTTATCACTGATTAGCAGCTGTAATCTTATGGCAAAGCTGATGAAGATTTTCTCCACCATCACCAGCACCATCCCTCCTCCTCCTCCTCCTCCTCCTCCTCCTCCTCCTCCTCCTCCTCCTCCTCCTCCTCCTCCTCCTCCTACTACAGCCTCCTCCCTCTCTGCCTTCTTTGAAGCCAAGAAGAGGTTATGGACGATGAGACTCTAAATGAGGAGTTTGCAAAGCTCCTCCACGACTCTGCACGGAAGAGAGAGAGAGAGAGAGAGCGAGAGAGAGAGAGAGAGAGAGAGAGAGAGAGAGAGAGAGAGAGAGAGAGGTGTGCGTGTGAGTGTGTGGAGGTGGTGTTGGGGGGCGGAGGGGTCAGTGTCGTCAGCTCTTGTCGTCACTGTGACTCAGAGACAAAAAGGAGCAGAGAGCCCTCCCCTTCTCCTCCAGCATCCCTACCTTCTCTCCCTCAGCCTCCTCAGCACCACTCCGTCCTCCCTGCGCACAGCTGAGGCTCAGCATCCTTACAGCCTCCTCTCCCACTCTCTCTCTCTCTCTCTCTCTCTCTCTCTCTCTCTCTCTCTCTCTCTCTCTCTCTCTCTCTCTCTCTCTGACACACACACACACACACACACTGTCTCACACACCTCTCAGTTGCTGCTGAGCTCATTCAGCAACGACCTGAGGAAGGAGAGAAACACCCAACACAAAGAAAAGGAGGAAAACAGAAGAACCAGGAGGATCAGGATGAAGGCGCGTGTGCTGTGCGGTGTGCCGGCACTTCCCCGCTGCCCCCCCACCCACTCTGTCCGCCGTGTCACCCCCCCACTGCTCGTCCCCCTCCTCCTGCTCCTGGGCAGCAGCAGCATCAGCAGCGGCAGCAGCATCGGGTCCGTCCCTTCCCTGTTCCACCTGGCCCCGGACACACCGGCTCCTGCCGAGCCCACCCCGACCCAGGCCACCCCGCGGCCGGACCCCTGCGAGGGCCGCCCCTGCCTCAACGGGGGGTCGTGCCTGGCCCTGCCCTCTGCCGGCAGGCCGGAGGACACCTGGGAGTACACCTGCACCTGCAGCCAGGGCTTCACAGGACACAACTGCGAGGTAGGGACACATTCAGTGTGTGTGTGTGTGTGTGTGTGTGTGTGTGTGTGTGTGTGTGTGTGTGTGTGTGTGTGTGTGTGTGTGTGTGTGTGTGTGTGTGTGTGTGTGTGTGTGTGTGTGTGTGTGTGTGTGTGTGTGTGTGTGTGTGTGTGTGTGTGTGTGTGTGTGTGTGAATTCCATCACTTTACTGCACCTTTTTATATTGTATTCTTCACACCAGAGTCTCTAGGATCCATTATCCTCACTGTCCATGTATTAAATATCACTACTGCCTCTGCCATCGTCTGTCTGCTGCTGCTGCATCCAGAGTGTCCACCTGATGTGTGTGAGAAACCTGCAGCGCCGGAGTGTTTTCACTTGTATGCGTGTGGTATAAACAGTCTATGGGTACAGTGTGTGACGGTATGTGAGAGGCGTTCATGCTCCTCTGCTGCTCGCCGATGTTTTCCTCTTCTTGGGAGCATGTGCTGCCGCTGAGACACGGAGGCGAGTGCTGCGTTGCTGTGGCAACAGGAGGGAAGGTGCGAGTGTGTGGAAGAGGGAGAAGTGTGTGTTTGTGTGTGTGTGTGTGTGTGTGTGTGTGTGTGTGTGTGTGTGTGTGTGTGTGTGTGTGTGTGTGAGACTGATATTTAACAAAGACATCCTCACAGACAGAGGTGACACAATGACGCTAGAGATTATGGACAGGACAACATCCCACCCAGTAACACAATAGCGCAGTCATTACACTGCATGTACATCATGAGTCTTTTTGGACGTTTTTAATTTTGCTTCTCTCTGCAAACTGAAAGTGGTGCAAAGTTACACGAGGTCGTCACACAAACAAACTTATTTTGTGCGCCATTTTGTCTATTTCCCTCATAAAACCCATGAATATGGAGTAGCACTTGATAATCCCTTAGAAGATCCCTTATAAATTGCTTGCATACGAATAGAGACCAAGTTCTAATAAGTCTAATATGGATAAACCAGTATCACACATTCTTTTACATGTTCCCTGAAGTTGATCTACACAACTTTGTTCCTCCTACTGCTGTGCTTTTACATTTCTGCCAATTTGATGACATTTAACGTCCTGAAACATCCTCCATTTTCCCTAATTTTGCAAAATCCAGCTCTTCCGCTGCACTGCATGAAATTCATCTGAGCTCTACAACAAACAGACTGTGGCCGAGCTTTAGCAGCTATAGGCTCAATAAGCAGCCGGGCCTGTGAGTCATGCTGGGGTGAAAGCGAGCATGTGTGCAGCAGAGAGGATAAATGAGTCGCCTGCACCACCGCTGAGGGAAAAAGACAAGAGGACTGGGTGAACTAGAACTACCAACAGGTGGCAGCCATACCCCCTTCTTTTGAGTTCTATTTGCCTTTCCTGTGTATGTGCATGTGAAGGGAATGTACAGATGCACTTGCTGCTGGTGTGCAGGCAGTATTGAAGCTGTTTTGTGTAGCATTTAGCCCAGGACCTGATCTCCTGGTCTGTCCTGGTTTCATGTCTCAGAATAGAAAGCAGCTGCAGTCAGTTACCTCACTGCGCTCTGTTCCACACAAAGCTCACAGGACGACGTCACACAGCCTGGGCTGAGGCCGTACTACACGTTCACAGTGTGGTCAAATTGTTCACGTCACCCATCTAATAAAAAGCCTTCGGTCTTCTTCTGGTGTTAAATTCAGAGATGACAACAGCCACCTCAGCTCCATCCCTCTCATGAGGCAAAGCTCAGGTTCGACACCGGCTCCCGGCCGGACCCAAGGGGAATTGTCGATTTTTGTTCTTGCTCCCCCGTCACTTCCCTCCCGCTGATTGTTTCTTCTCCATGGAAACTGGAGCAGCGGTGGATGGAGATTCTATAAGTGACCTGATTGGCTGAGCGAGGTGCTCGTTTGCATCCTCTGACCTCTGCATGTGGCGCAACAACACTGATGAGAGAGGAGATGAGATGGAAGAAAGAGATAGAGGGAAAGGAAAAGGAGGGTGGGGAATGAGTTAGTGGGAAACAAGAAGGATGGATCAAAGTCATGTGGGGCGTCATATCAATAAGTTTGCTTTTGCTTGTCATTGTCTACATCCAAACTACTGTATTTTCATTTGAAAAAGGCGTTTTCAAAATAAAATGATCTCAGTCCGCATGACTATTTTGGCTCCGAATCCCTTTTAATCCCCGTCCATACTAATGCCCACTGAAAACACATAATACTCACAAACACACTGGGCATGCACTTCCCGCTGGAAATTACACGGATAATAGCTTGCACATAATAATAACTGTACAACAGCTGTTAGTTAACCCAGTGCTAGTCGTCCTTCTTGGTCATCGATGACTTAAGACATGAGTATAGATTTTTAGAAGTAGAGTCCCATGGTTGTCTCTCCTGTTCTTATTCATGATCAGACTGTTGAGTTGGTGTAGTATAAATATCAGTTCACTGTCATTGATGACAACCTGAGTTTCGGGCCTCATGTTGATGATAATTGTTGAAAAAAATATTTTTTTCTAAGCTTAGTAGTTTTAAGGTGCGTAGTACTTTTATGAATACGTTGTATTCTTGTTTTGTTCTCTTTTATCTGATTGTGCTGGTCACTCACTCAAAAACAGGACTCAGCCGCAGGGTTGTGTAAACGTGTGCAGTCACGTTGACCTTCACTTGTAAAAGGTCAAGATGTTGAAGGTCTGAACAATCTAAGACGATTGTAGCCACCCATTCCTGAGTGAGATTCTGTTGCTTTCCTCTGGCCAACAGATTTAAAAAGTCACTTATTCCTGCAGCCAAATATCTCACTGTGACGCATTTGTCTTTATTGTCAGTTACAATGTGGTTTGACCTTATGTGCTGGCTGCACAATCAATTGCCCCTCCAGGGTTGTTAAGATACCTTGAAAGGAAAGAGAGAGAGAGCATGAGAAAAGGGGAAGAGGAGAGCGGGTGAAAGGAAATCGTTTCTTAAAGAGAGTTTTTGGAGCTTAGCGAAGTCTTATGTCCTCTCTGCAATTTTATCTCAAATTCTCTGTCAAACCTGGGTGGATTAGAGGATGTTTTTTTTCCTTCTCTTTATTCAAGAGCACCATCCTTCAGTTGGAGAGGGTGAGATGTCGATTTCAGAGGGTCAGATGGTGTAATGCTTTCAATCTATTTTGTCGCTGTCACTCAGATATTTTGTCCTTTACTCCTGCTTAGGCTCTTCTCCTCGTCTGTGCACACATGAAACATTTTGATTTGGAATTTTTGCTTCTTTGTTTGAATTCTTTTGTGCTACAATTTCCCCGATGTGTGGATAAATAAAGCCCATCTAATCTAATCTGTCTAATCTAAGTCAAAGTTACCAACAGGATGCCAGGTGTAGTGATGACACCCTCGTTAGTATATCATACGAGCAGTTACTTGAACCTGGTTCCTGGACTCCTGCTGTCCACTGCAAGTTTTGCAAGATTATTATATTATTATTATTTTGAAATAATGTTTTGTGGCTTTATTCCCACAGCTGTGTTTTACTTTTTTAGTTGTATACTGCAGGCATCAAACACGCCCTAATATAAACCACAGCAGGAGACGCCAGTGGAAAAACAATTCCACACTACTTGTTAAACTAACTGAGTTTTCATATCATCCCGCACCTTTTGTGGTAGGCTGCTGGCGAGATGTCCTGCTGGAATTCACTGCTACTGGTCTTTCTGTGAGTTATTGGCTTCTCAGCTTCGAGCTTATTCATTATTGAAAGGCCTGTTGTGCACCCTGATGGATTTGGTAACTTGTTTCGCACGCACGCACACAAACACGCACGCGCGCATGCACACGCACACGCGCACACAAACATGGACAATAGGGCCGTTGCAACGCAAAACATCTATTTGTCAAGAACCAGGTCCAGGGTGTAGGGTTCTTGTAGGGTTTTTCAGCCATTGGAAGCAGTGGATCATATGAATTTGCAGAGCGAATTAGGTTTACAGGCTCAGCATCATGACGCAGAGTGCACTTTTTCTATTTGGAGAGAGGATGTGGGACTGAAGATGATGAAAGAGGTGATATATCCAAGGAAGCACAGAAGTAATTCAGCTTTCACTGCAGCAGACTGTTCTGACTGGGTTTAACAAGGATCACACAGAGTGAATCAGAGCTGGGATGGGCGGAATGTTTTTTGATCCTTGTTATGATGTGTTTGTTTTTATATAAATCTCAACTAAGAGTTTAGCTTATCACTCTTGGTCCTCTACACAGCTAGAGCTGCAAACTCACTCCACTCAGTTTCACTCGTTAATAAGCATCATTTGAATTTCTCAAGCTTTTAACTGATGTTTTCCCTGTTTCACTCAGTGGAAGAACATATGAAAGGAATAGTTTGATGTTTTGGGAAAAACACGATGAAAAAAACGACACAACTAACTCATGTCAAGAGTTAGATGAGAAGATTCCTCCCTCTCCCATCTCTATAGAGTAAGGATGAACCTGCAGCAGCTCCTTAGCTACGATTAGCATAGAGACGGGAAACCATGGACTGTGTATAAAGATGGACAACATTACAGCTCCCCCAAAGCCAGAACATTACAACCCCCCCCCCTCCCCCCATGGTGGCTGGCTGGAGTGTAGACCATAACCCAACAAGAGAAAAAAGAAAAAAGCATGTTCACATACTGTACCAAGCACCACTATCACTTTGTTCTTGAAATAGATGATTCGGTAACAAAAAGGTTAAAGGATCTCCAGCTCTGCAGATTTCTTGTTTCAGTCGGCAGCAGAATAATCAGATGCTGAGATGTGAAGGCAGCAATAAACTTGTGTCGGAGATGCTATCACTTGAATTCCTGCTGCTTCAAAACTGTGCCGAGCAGAAAGTAACATTAATTTGGAAATCATGGCTCAACTTGACAACATCTCCACAAACAGTAAAACGTAAGTCTGTGTGTGTGTGTGTGATGGTCATACTTCTCTCCCTGGGCCAATCACTCAGCTGCTAGATTCAGTCTGAGCTACATCCAATTAAAGGCAGCTCAAAGCTCATCACCAGCCTTTGGTGTCTTTGATTTCCTGGCTTGTTAGTCCTAGGGAATATAGAGGCCACAAGGAATATGCTCTTACATAAACATATCTGTGTGTATCTGTGTGTGTGTGTGTGTGTGTGTGTGTGTGTGTGTGTGTGTGTGTGTGTGTGTGTGTGTGTGTGTGTGTGTGTGTGTGTGTGTGTGTGTGTGTGTGTGTGTGTGTGTGTGTGTGTGTGTGTGTGTGTGTGTGTGTGTGTGTGGTCATGTTCTCAGAGGATTCTTTATATGTTCCACTGTGTTTTTCTGAGTAGTTATGAAATAAAATAGGACAGCAAACAATTATTAATGTCATTCGTGATTTACTTAATTCATCCATCCATCCAGCCATCCATTTCCTATAAGACAAAGAGCACATTCCACACATTGAGTTAGACCGAGATGCACTGTTCTACTACAACGGTCATCACAGGACTGACATACAGAGACAAGGAACTTAGCCTAACTTGTGTGGTTTTGGACTGTTAATCCAAAGGAAAGCATCGCAGTCACACGGACGACGTGCAATCTCCACACTGAAAGGCCAAACTGGTTTTGAAGCCCAGAACCTTCCTGGCGGCAGTAAAAAACCACTGCAGCAAATATATTTTCTTCAAAATAAAACAAACTTATCCCCACAGTTGATACTGGAACCAGAGTACGTTTGATATTTTTTGTCCTCTATATCATTCTATAATGACTTTTTCCTATAATTGAAGAAAACTCCTCGTAATACCATCTTTACAACCAGTTCAGATAATATGTAGTGTCTAGAATCAGCTCCACATTGGCTTGTTTAGTGTAACACGGCAGCGTCGGTCTCTGTCCTGTCCTCACGAGTTCTACACATGTTGATACTGTCCTGTGAATATCTGCTCTTCCGCTAACCATGTAACATGATAGAGAATGTGGGATCACTCGTTGGCTCTGAAGCGTGATGAACACGTGTCTTCATGATGTGAGATATCTTGTTGACATTTTGTCTTGAAGGAGACACATACTAGATTATTAGAAAGTAGCCAAAGCAGAAAGTTTGTCCTCTTAAAAACTTTCAATGGGGAAACGAAAAAAGAGATTCTGGTTTTAGTAAGTGAGTAAAGTATCGCAGTTTTCACACTCAACTTGGGAAACAGATGGTAAACTGCTGCATTGTGGGAAACATGCATCCTCATGTAATTAGTTACAGATGGTCTGATGAAAGCGAGCGGCGGAACTTTGGTAACAGGCTGCTTTATAACCCTGCAGATATTTTGTATACAGCAGAATAAACCCTCCTTTGAGTCCTCATCAGTGAGCTGTCACTGCTCTTCATGTGGCCGTCCTCAGAAGTGCTGCCTTTAATACAGGCCGGCTCGTGGCCAATGGCTTTGGTCATTTCCACATCACACACAAGCCGGCCTTTTGATCTGTGTTGAGTGCATGCGGAGGTGAGGTGTGATACATATGGATGAGACAGGAGATGATACAAGATCTGCAGCGGACACGAGAGCTTCAGCAGCAAACCCTCAGGCTGTATCGATCGCCACAGTCACAGTGTGGCTCTGTTATGACAGATCAAACCTGTACCTTTGATTTATGACTCGTCAGCTCCCTCACTGCAATCAGCTAAGCTAAAGTCAGAGGAAAGGCCTGTGCACACTAGATGTTTTTTTTAGTTACGATTAATTTGTACATTATTTCTCAAACCTGTATCTAGTCGATAAGCTTCCTCCTCCCTCCAGTCTGATGATGTATTTGTCGATTTGTTTCAAATGTTTATCTTTACTCATTGCTCTCAGTTATTTGTGTCTTTAAAAGGATTTGATGTTTCCCTACTTCATGCTGTGATCTACTAAGCTGTTCAAACACAAACAGAAAAAAACAATATACCAAAATAAAACTATCATCTTGGTTCCAGCTGTTGCAGCAGTTCTTTAAACTGACGTTGGCCTCAGCTTTGAGTTTAGAGCTGATAAGCTAATGTTAGCATGCTAACACAGAGGGCCAACATGGGGAACATTGAACCTGTCATCACGTTAGCCCCTTTTCTCTACAGCTTCATCTGAGGCTGTAGACATGTGTTATAATAATAAATAACATTGTGTTTTCCAACAATGAAAGTTATCAGATTAAAGTAAAATACTAATGATGAATTAGTTGTACATGTTGCACCCTTGCCTCTTCATTGTTTTTTTAAAGATAAGATAAGATAAGCTTTATTGATCGCCAGGGAAATTCACTTGTTAAAAGTGAAAGAACCAAATAAATTGAGTAAAGTAAGATTAAAACCTGATAGACGCATTTCACAACAGACATATTATAGGTCTGAGTCTTATTTCCTTAAATACAACCTAGTCAGTATCTGCATGGTCAAACAGCGGACTGCTCACATATCAGCAGCCTGTATTTCTTTTCCTTCTTTTATCCTCTGCCAGTCTTTATGTCCAGAGCTCTCATCTCTGTGTCGGCAGCTGAAACTTCCCTCCATGTCCCGGATAAAGAAATTACATTTCTCCCAGTGGTTTAGCGTAGGTGTTGTTTTTAATTGCTTTTTGTCTGCCCTTGTTGCTATTTTTAACTTAAATGGAGCAGTGAGTTTTGTCACCGTGTGCTGTAGAATGTAAGAGAGGGCAGATCCACTCTTACTCAGCAGTTATTCAGCTCTGCAATAACCCTGCACTCCAACAACATCACTTCAGATGTTTAGCTGTTGTTGCTGCTGTTATCAAATTAGTGAGGGGATATGGCAAGAGGGAGGTTCCCCTCTTATTTTGTTAATATTACATTATTCTCATGCAGAGAGGTAAGACAAAATAATTCTAACACCTGTGCCTATAGCGCAGTATCAACACAAACTGACCTGATCACAGTATAATTCACAAAGGTTACTGCAGGACTGTTGTGTTACACTGACTTCATTTGAAAGCTTCCATCTGAGTGTAGGAGTGATGTGTTTTTTCTCTGTAGATTCAGATGATTCACTCACTCCCATCATCCGTCAAACCCCGACAGGCAGCAGGCTTTAAAGTGATTTTAACATGAGATATGGGGATTTTTGCCATGTTACAGCAGCAAAGAGGTTAGTGAAAATATACACTCAGTAAAAGTATCTTTACTTATTTAAGTAGGTGCGTAAAGATGCAATGTAAGCAAAACAATAGAGTCCTCGCACCGCCAGTGCTCCGGCCCTAAATATAAACAAAGGGGAATATAATAATTTGAAAGTAATTGCTACAGTATTGCACGTATAGGAAATTATCACAGTAAAAATTGCAGGTAACATGTTGTCCACAGACCATGAGTATAAAAACTTGATGAACAATAAAAAAGCCAATTTGGTTAAATTTCTTTGAAGTATTTGTCCCCCTCTGAACTGCATTAGGTCCTCGGTCTGTTAGATATCGCTGAGCTACTGGGTTCAGGTGAGGAGGTCAAGGAGAGAGGAAACAGATTGATGGGAAACAGACTCTGGTCTGTATGTATTTTAGACCTCTGCTTGGATCTGGTATTAACACCTGGCCTCAGTGATCCGATCACAGGTTCAAGTGTGAATGCATTCATGTGTTTCCTGAGATCAAATCACTCAGATCACATTCAGAGGTGGTCTGGGCCACCAAGTCCACTGACGTCTCTAACCTGCTACAGGTTAAACATATCTATACGCTTCTCAGTGCCTGTATGTGGATATGAAACTGCTCCATGATGATGAATTTTCTGTAAAATCTGTCATCATAGCTGAGTCTCCTCTCACAAACATTCTCATCTGACACGTCTGTAAACTAAACCTGGGTAAAAACAACATCCTTTGATCTTCACAAAAACACAAATAAGATTGATTATTTGCATATTCAGCAGGGAAGTGAGATCCAATCAGAAGTGGTCACAGGAGTAACATTCAGGACACATTTTAATATTAGGTCTGAACAGAACATAATGTTTTCCACTTGTGATCGGACCTCTGAGGAGGGATGTTGATACCAGGTCTGAACAGGGCCTCAGTGTATGTTAGAGTGTGTATCACTCTCTGCTCTGGTGCCCTTCTTTTCCTGAAAAAGAGACAATGAGAGGTAACAGATGCAGAATCGTCTTTTGCTATCTCCTCGTCACACGCATGCAACTTGCCATATAAATTGAACTGACAATATGCTATTTAATGAAGCCAGCTGGGACGCAGGCCAGCCCGCAGTGGTGTGTGTGTGTGTGTGTGTGTGTGTGTGTGTGTGTGTGTGTACTGGTGTGCGTCATGAACATTGTCTCTTAGCGGCAGACAATAAATGCTAGCTTAATCCAAAAAAAAAAATCCCTTCAGGACCAGCAGAGCACCTCCGACAGGGAGAGGAGCGAGTTGCAGTCACAAGCCCCGGGCGTCAGACACAGAGATTAGCACGTATTAACAGCTGGGCCTGTCTGCCGGTTGATAGCAGAGACGCTGTGCAAAATTTTGGGCTGTCTGTTTGGGGATTGTGTTGGAAATGTATTCATCACCAAGTAAGCCCGACATAATGGAGAAGATAAAACTAAAATGGCTGGTTTTTGTTAAAAGAGTTTTTCATTGTAGTGGGAGGAGGGGGGCGCTAACACGAACATCAAACTCGAAATGTTGAAATGAAATTAATTCATTGAATACACTGGTTTACTTGTACGACATTCTACATGCAAGTCTACTGGAAATAGCTTCAAAAGTTAAGAAAATAGGTTTTCTATTTGTGCATTGTGAGAACAGAATGTAGCTGATGGCGACAGGACGTATATTAAGTCGTTTGTCATACAAAAGCCTTTCTGCTCTCGCTAAATTATGTGAATTAACTATTAACTAACAAATCAAATGTAAAGGGTCTAACAAAGACAAACAGAATATTTCAACCGGATATTCATTGTTGAGTGACCGGTGGGCAGGGTTGTAAGTGTTTTGTATTACACTTGTGTTCGGACTGTCGGGAAAAGAGTCAAACTCTCTGCTAGATGAAATCAATCCTGTCTGGAGTGTTGGTCTCCTGCTGACTCCTCCTCCTCCAGCTGCTCTACTCTGATCACATCAAAGCTTATTGATCTGCCGTCAATCGCTGTTCATCAGTGGGGGGTGCTCACAGTTATGATATTGCCCCTCTTATGTTCACAGCATTTCATAAAAGTAGTAAAACATAGAACGTAGAGTAAGAAGTTAATTTAGCAACATATCTGCATTAGTGTGGACAGGGCATGAGATCTACTACCACTTAGTTGATCTTAGTTGTTTCATGAAATTGTTGACAATAACCAAGAAAATATAGAACACCAGACAGTCTTCTGAAAATGCTGCATCCTCTCTGTCGTGGCTCCTAAAAACAAATTCTTCTTCTTCTTCTTCTTCGTGGCCTTTGGGGACAAAGCCGGTGGGAGGAGAGCGATGATGCATGTCCAGTGTCGGCTCCCAACATGAGGCCCAGTTTTCGCTGCTCTGCCCGCATTCCTCTTGCAGGGTCACCATGGCAACAGAGCAATGACGAGGGGGAGCAAGGAGATCAACAGGTGGAGAGCGCCATCGAGAAGAGAATGTCAAGAGCTACTTCCTGTGCTCAGAACAAAAATCACACGGCCTACATCCAGAACATTTAGTCCGGAGGAGGAAGGACGTGTTTTCAGTGTTTCTCCTCGTATGGTCTAGGACAGGGGTCCCCAACCTTTTTAGACTGAGAGCTACTTCGAAGGTACTGAGTAGTACAAAGGGCTACTTGTTTCCAGTGGTGGGAAGTAACAAAGTAGAAATACTTCGTTACTGTACTTAAGTAGATTTTTCACATATCTGTACTTTACTTGAGTATTTATTTTCCTGACGACTTTTAACTCGCTACATTTGAGCACAAATATCTGTACTTTCTACTTCTTACATTCTCAAAACTGGCTCGTTACTTGAGCAGCGGAGGTTGGCGCAACGTGCACCTTTACGCACTCCTGCAGGAGCTCGGTTCAGTCTTTATTATTAGGGCCAGAGCACTGACAGGCACTGACAGACGTGAGGCCCTATTGAAATTGTAAGGATTATTATTCAGGCAAATTAAATGCTTTTTGAGGGCTTTTATTAGGTGACTTTACATAATTTTTTGAAGGTATTCCTTTTTCGATTCACATTCGTTTTCCCTTTCCTGCTTCGTGTCAACATCTGCACATAAATACATAGCTCGAAGCAGCAAGTGGTTAACTTTTCATAAAGAAAATATTGGAAGTATTTGGTTTAAACAAAAACTGTTGGTAAATAGACTATCATTGGTTGGCCGTGTCTACTTAGTCTAAACGTCCAAGTAAACAAAACAAACAGATTTAAAACAAGTCGAGATGGAAAAACAAACAACACAACCAATTATATAAGCAAACGCAAAAACAACTTTCAGCCAACACAACCAAAAACAAACACTCTGTCGTGGACTACTGCATATTTACGCACGCAATTCAGGTTTTTTAATGGACCTTGACAAATGGATCCCTGGGTAATCAGGCGCAGTTTTCCACTCACTATAATGCCAATATAATTTTTGAAAAGATATTATATTATATCTATATATTGCCAATTCCAATCCTTAGTCGCCCTTTGTGCTGACTCAACACAACTTAGAAGCTGTTGAGTCTTTATATATGTATTGTACAAACTGGCTAATGTGTACAACTTCAAGCAGGGTTGTGTCTTCACTTTGTCGTCCCTACAGGCAAGATACCCTACAGATGTATTGTCACCCTGCTGGAAACAAATGCAAACACAACCGCAGGCCCATTCAGTGAAGATAGTCTAATGATAAATAAACAGGCTTACATGTAGATGTGTGGACAAGCTGGCGGGCAGGATTACAGGCAGTTAAACATCCAGGCAGTTACACAATACAGCTAATAGACACAAAAGGTTAATTTGGTCTATTAGTGGCAGGTCTAGTGTTCTTAGGTAGAATCAAGAGGCACTTGTTTATTCTGTTGTGTTGATTCTTTGTTGTTTCTAGAAGTTCAGATGCACTTGTCCAATACTTTTTTAACCTCAGCATCTCGGGTTCAAAATTTATAAAATTATACAATATATATATAGTGTTGTTATAATTTTTCAGTCAGTTGAAATAAATCCTGAACTGAACAATTTTTAAGTATGGCTTTCAAGTACTTTATACACCATTGCTTGCTTGATACAAACGTCCTGAATAACAGAGTTGCACAGATCACCTTTTAATATTATTAATAATATATGTGAAGAGACTGTCTGATCAAGTTAATGTTAATTATTCCTCGAAATAATTATTAACAATGATTTCCACAACAATGATTGTAGGAAACAGATATATTAATACATGCAACATTTATTTCTGTTAAACTGTTTCAACTTTGCTTAAATTCAACTTAATTGAAGTACTTTTGGTGACATTTATCACTACATGCCTCCATCAGTCTGTTCCTTTTCAAAAGTAGATAAAAATAACCAAATAACCACTTATAAGCACTTTGTTACAAGATGATAAAGCTCAACCAAAAATAACACATGCATATGACTGGGGTGTAATGTTTCTAAGTGTCTTCTTCATTTTTTGGGTCTCATACTGTCAGCTGCCAGAGTTTTCAGACCTAAAATCCATACAAGTCTCTCCTCATGTCCTCCTTCATTCACAGTGAACCCAAGAGCAAGACAGGCTTCATCTTACTTTCTTTTCAACTTGGTGACATTTATCACTACATTCCTCCATCAGTCTGTACTTTTTAAAAAATAGAGAAAAAATTAATTCAATTAAAATCACTTTGTCACAAGGATGATAAAGCTCAACCAAAAAGAACACATGCATGTAACAGGGTGTAATGTTTCTTAGTGTCTTCTTAATTTGTCTGGTCTCATAGAGTTTTCAGACATAAAATACACACTTGTCTCTCCTCATGTCCTACCACATTGACTGTGAACCCAAGAGCAAGACAGGTTTCATCGTACTTTCTTTTCAACTTGGTTTTTGAACACTGTCTCTTATTTGTCCCTGACCGGCTGCCTCACGTGAACGATGCTCTCCACTGTGTGTGTCTCTGAGTGAGTGGGTGGGGGCGGGGCGGAGCCCCGGGGCCTGAGTGTGTGCGCGACGTGCACGTCACTGCACAGGGAGCCGCTGCAGAGGGGCTGAAGCCGCGGGCTGCTGACCACTGGCTACGGCGAAAAAACGATTTGTTTACTGCTCCGCCGTTAAAGAGATGCATACGTGAAAACATTAGTTCGCCTCTAATATTAGTTCCACCTCACATTTCCTCCTAACTGTCGCGCGCCCTAGCTGTTTGAGAATCACTGCTCTGAGCGAATGATTGGGGGCGGAGCCCCGGGGCCTGTGTGTGTGTGTGTGCTGTCTGGACACACACACACACACACACACATACACACACACACACACACACACACACACACACACACACATGTCCCCCTCCCGGTCGCGCGCCCTAGCTGTTTGAGTATCACTGGCATAGAGTGAGATGGCGGTTTGACTATTTTTTAAATTTCAAATGTAATTATTTTTTCGTTTTTTTTTTTTTAATTTAGAGCATGCCTTGCGGGCGACTCGCGGGGTCCCTGCGGGCGACCAGGTGCCCGCGGGCACCGTGTTGGTGACCCCTGGTCTAGGATCTTTATGTGTCAGGACTAACACCATTGCCTACTCGGTGTTGCCCGACTTCCTGTGAGGAAGTTCAATTGATCTGTGTTAATAAGCATCCCATTTTTTAAGTGATAAATGGAGCAGGATGTTACACTTCCAGCATTCCAGTGACTAATTCCCTGTGGCAGCACGGCCGAGCTCCAGACCCATTTTTAGCCCGATGTTAAAGAGATGAAAAAAGGGGATCATTTAATCATTTTAACATCTGCTCTTTACCGATTCAGAACAATAAAACACGGCCTGAAAATCAGTTTACTCAAAGTGACGAAAGCCTCAAGGTGCCTCATGTCTTTGATTTGGTTCCAGAAACTGTTTTACTTTCATGCCAGCGCCCATCTAATCAAGTCAGCGGTAGGTGTCACCTTTTTTTTTTTACACAGTGGATATCTGGTTTGGCAAGGAACCGTCTGTGTATGTAGGTCATGTTAAGGCGTGTTTTTTTATCCTATATAATGAGAGAAGCCGATCCAAGATTTTGGTTCAATCAAATGTTTTATTTAAAGATACAATGAAGAGTTATTCATAGCTATGGATAATTATCACAGCCTTATGCTAATTAAGTTAGCAGTAGGAAGATGAAAATGGCCCCGAACAGAAGGGGTTTGATATAGTTATAACAGTAGATTTGATGTGATTGGTTATGAATATTTGGAGGGGAGTCACCGCAAATCACTTTGGATCTCCCTTATTGGTCCAGCCGCAGTCCCACGCCTCTTGTTACCGAATCCAGGAAGTGACAGCGAGCAGCTCTCCGTCATGCACCTACGCTACTCTACCGGTTGCTAGGGCAACTCTATCTACCCTGACAGTCTGATGTTGTCTCGTATTTCAGCCTTGAGTAGAAAGTGTCTTGCTCTAGCCATCTTGGCTGCACCAACTTAACCATAACAAACCTACGACTCTCCTATCAGGACAGCTGTTAGACTGGCCATCCTTGTGACGTACAAACATTATTAGCAAATTCCAAATATTAAATATGATAAGCGAAAGGTTGAAAATAATGATTTGTATAAGGTAATGTTATTGACCCACTGCTCCTACCTCCCCTTCCGCCTTTATGAAAAGAGTCTGTGCCATTATGGTTTGAGAACCTATTATTGTGTGTGTCTGCTCCATCAAAACAATCTTGACTGTGAATGTGTAAACATTCGCATCCTCGAAACTAAACAATGTCATACTGACTTTGCCCCAGAAAGGACAGCTCCTTGAATTCTGTCTGATGTTGAATACAGCTAATGAAAATATGCTTTAATATCCAAGAAGTTAATTATGAGGACAACTAAAAGATACATTATTGGCACTAAACAGCAACGGTTATTAAATTAATTTGTATGTGCATTATATCTAGCTAAAACTACCTCTAGCTTTATTATTAAGAGTTCTTTCAGACACAACCTATAGTTAAAAGTTTGAAATTCCTAACAGACCCTCTTTTCACACCGTTCAAATCGGTGTGACCACCTACTGGGAATTTCATACACTCCGCAAACCCTTCATCCCATCCAGTGCAAACCCGTTCTCATCCTCATCATCATCATCAGCATCTCCTTCGTCTTCAGCATCCTCAGCTTCACAGCATCAGCTCAGCTGGGGGCATGAGGCATGTTTTCCTCCCTCCGAGCCTTGGTGATCTATTCAGTAATTTTCAGAGTCTACAGCCATGTCATGTCCTGGTACGTAGAGGTGGAGAGGGCACTGGTCACCCAGCCACCAGGGGCAGTTTGGAAAAAATGTCTTTCAATCACTTCCTATCAGTACACACACATAACCCTTTTCTGCAAGCAGCAGGTCCAGGGCCATTCGTTTCTGTGTGACCAAACAGGGTACAGGAGCGAGCTGTTCAGATTTCAGCTTTTTTCAGATCTGCTCCAAGAACAAAATTATCAAGAATTGTCAGTGAGGCTTTTTCCAATTTTAAGAGTCAATGATCTGGATCTAAGCCTTGTAAAGATCCTTTCGTGGAATTGATACTTGCCAACAGGCCAGGTGTTTTAAGCTTGCACTGTAACAAGCCAGGCGCAGGGCGCAGTCGGTCGTGGTGGAGGAGGTGGAGTTCACACTGGATGAGAGTTGGTTTGTGAAGACATGAAGCCCAGATTCCAGAGTTTGAAAGGAAAACAAACAGAAAGATGATTAATTTACTGCGATGCGTAATTTGAGATTAAAGTAGATTATATAAGTTTATAATTAAAAAAAAACTAAATATCGAATCAAAACATACATACCCTCTTTTGGTAGTCAACTATTTTACTAACCCTTTTGAGGTGTGGTCGGCCAAATCAGTGGACATTAAAAATAAAAAGGTTAAACAAGTTGAATTTCAATAATATGACAGCAGATATGACAGCGTTTGAGTATTTGAGTTCAAACCATTTTCCAAAATTAATTCGACTGCTCCATAACACGATAATTCAGAAGCTTTGACGTCAAACTGTCCTGTGATAAAACAGGAATCACATACAAAGGACAAATATGTGAGACATGAGATTCAATTTAAACATTTCAGAGTTTACAGCTGAACAAAAACAATTTAAATAAAAGTTATTCTCACAATTTTCTTCATGATGAAATAAAAACCAAAAATAGAGCTTAACATCACCTTTCAAATTAAGAGCCTTAGATGTTAAGATATGTATAAAACAAAAACAACAAAAAATAAAAACCCTCTCGCCTGAATTTGAAAATTAAAGGGTCCAAAATAAATTTAAATCTAATTATAGATATGACATTCAAATAAGTGTGTAACCAGAGGGCCTTGTATTATGGTTTCTGTATTTCATTTAAGACGAAACTGGCTATGAGTTAAAGTGTATTTGACCTCTGACCTTTAACTGGATTTTAATTTATTCTTCTTTAAAATGGTGAAACATAATTATTTTTAGGACTCTCAAGAGTCTTAACAAGAGTTACTTGGGGGTGAACCAAACTTCTATCTTAAAATGCCCTGTACTCAGTGGTCAGCGCTTTGAATGGCCTATTTACATCTGTATGATCTTTTAGTGTTGTGAACTGCATGTATCTTACCCATGTCCTAAGTTCTCTACCAGTGGTGTCGTGTGTGGATGAGACCAGAGTATTCTATGTTATTCTGAGTCTGTTTCCTACTGATATGTGTTGGCCCATTGGCCGCTATATGAGAAATATCTGGGCTAGTTTGGATTGGAGATTTTTCTGAGTTTGATCTCTTCTTCGGAGAGGGCCTCACAGTTATGTGGGGCGTGTGTGTCCGCTGTCATTTCATTGGCCATGTTGACAGGTTTAGATTCAAAGGTGATGTCAGGCTGTTTGAGCGCCTGAGAGATTTCGATTCGGGCTGGTGAAAAAGAAATTGCCTTAAAGTTCAGAAAATACAGTGATGCCGTGGTCCGAGTTGACTTTTAGGGGAAACATTCCAGGTTCCTGGTTCCCTCTTTTTTCTGAACCAGGACTCTGGAGCCGCATTCACCATCGCTCCTGATACTGCTGCTCCTGTGTCGACCATGAGGGGGATGGGCTCTCCATTGATTTTACAGGTCACTATGGGGTCTAATTGGGGGGCATGACGTGACCTGCTGTGGACATTGGCAACTTCATTGGTCATAGCCGTTGCCTTGTTCCCAGGCGGAAAATGGCCTCTGGTGTGGCTGCGGAGGCATGCCTCTTCCTCTGCCTCGACCTGGGGGCCTCTGTTGTCGGGGCCCCATCCTCCGTAGGGGGCTGGTGTTCCTCTTTGTCCCTCATGAGGGCAGTCTCGGGCCCAGTGGTCAAGCTGGTTGCATATGAAGCATCCGGTATTGGAGGTTCCTCTTGTTTGACCTCGATACTGACCAGGGCCATACCCTCCTCTTGGTCTGAATGGAGGGGGTTGACCAAATGGAGGCATGGATTGATTGTCTCTTTCGATCCTCATAGCCTGTGCCACTGCCTCAGCTATTTCTAAATGTAATCCTGACACAGCAGCCATCTTATTAAGGGGCTTGTCTTTCTTGTTGGGGTTCCTGTCGGGCCTCTTATCTTCCAGTTGGGCCTTTAGTAGCTTTCTCTCGCATGATCGCCAGCAAGACTCAGACTCCATCAGTCGCTTTTGAATCAGGGAAAGTTCTTTTTTCAGAGATTCTCAGTTAAAACGATACTCATCTTTCGTAGACTCTGGACTTGACGTTCGTCATCACAGGCTGTGTCTTCCAGCTGAGAGAGAAGCTGCATCATGGTGGTGGGGGTCTGGACAGGGGCGGCGGCCATCTTTCGGGATAAAAAACTGTTTTCGAAAGGTTATTATTTATTTTTCTTTAGCCTGTTAATAATAATACCTCCAGACCAGCACACTTCAGTATTTCAAACAGATGGTTCAGACTCAGAATATACCAGGTCATCCACCTATTATCCACACACTGTTTTTCTAGCGCTGTGACTCGTTGATAAATGTGTGTGTATTTTGGTGGGTCTGTCGTATGGGTATGTCAGGGGTGTTTATCTCTAACTGTAAAATAAATAAATTTCTTAGTGGATGAGAGAGAGAAAAAATAAAAATAAAATAATAATAATTCCAAATATAACAATAATACAAATCAGAATGAAAATGAAAATTAAAATAATAATAAAAAAATTGAAAATTGAAAACAATAACAAAACAGATCAAAACAAAACAATACAATACAAAAATCAATACAATATTACAAAGATTAAAAAGATTGAAAAGATTAAAAATATTTACAAATATTTGTAAAATATAAACTAATTAATTAACCATTTATCAGTCAAATTCAATGATGTTTACACAGTTGTAACCCGAGTTTTAATGTTTTTTAAGTTTCCCCAGCTACCAGATGGCAGGCTGAAGCCTCTAGCTGTAATTTCTTTTATCTAACCCCAGATGGTGTATTGAGTCAAAAAACAAACATGAATTAAAAAGATCTAAATTCTGTATCTTGCTAATTCCAGGCAGCTCGTAAACAAGTTTAAAGCTTAGGTTGAAATTCTCATCCGTTCCTAGCGAGCAATTGGATGACTTCAGTTAGTAATAAGAATCAGCTTTACAGCATTTTTATCAAAAAACAAAACAAAAAACATACTCAATATTCCCTCCTTTGACACAATTATCTTAATTCATTCAGTTGATATAATTGATAATTGTTTCAACATAAATTTTATGGAAAATATACTCTAAGAAGAAAAAAGTTGGACCATAGATTGATATTCTAAAGGGGACAGAAATATTTCACATTTACCCCTGTTCCGAGGAGAGCTCAACTGGCCTCCACTATTTAGTTTCACTGTGCCCACTTTATCAGAGCCTAGTTCTCCATAATACAAAACAAAGACACTGTGAACTTATTCATTGTCAACAAAGCCAAGGTTGAGGATGAAGCTTTGTACGGGTCAAATGGCTTAGATATACTAAAAAATATTGACAGAAAATGCACCTAGTGTGAATAGTTTTAAAGAAAAAGAAATCAGGAAAAAAAACAAAATACTGCCAATTACTATCTTTTTTAATTACTATATTTTAAAAAGCACTTTAATGTGATTTTGTGTTTTCGTTAATCACTTTTCCATGGAGTTGTATAACAAATCAAACTAATAAATTGTGTAGTATTATACTGGTGTCTACTGTAATCCCTGCTGTAGCAGGACTAACATAGTAATAAGATATTTAAATGATTGGATTTTATGTAGAACTTTAGAGGCCAAAACCTTTCTCCTTTCCTCTAAAAGATTAGATGTATTGGAAATATCTGAAACAACAAAATTGTGCCAAAAAGTGTCATTTTAACAATTCCTTCTGGAATTCTTTACTTCTGAATTTAGCAATAGTAAAAGACAAACAAACAAACAAACAAATAAACACAAACACCAAGCCTCCTTGTGATCTTAACGCCAGATGTAAGCTTTAAGGTTTCTGGCCTTCCCCAATAGCTTCCTCTCCCTCAATACCCTTGTCATCTACCAAGCGTCAAGCATAAATCTCTGCCTCTGTTTCTCTCAATCCTGTGACCTTTGACACACTCTTTCTCCTCTCTTCCGTTTTCAACACAACATACATCAGATGGCAGACATATACCACTTCTAATCTAATTCCTATATATTTCTCTAGGAAAAAGTTGTTTTCCTGTCAGTCCGTTAATTCTGTCTTAGTCAGTTTGTTCTGTGTCTCAGTCAATCGTTTGACCTTGACTCTTTTTCTCTCGTTTCCACACACACAAACACTCCTACTCCCACACACATCTGGGAGTTCTCCCTGCACACAAGCACACGAACATTCACAGCCAAGCGTGCGCTGCCACGTTTTTTTTTTTAAATTTCAGGCAGAGACCGCATTCCCTCTTTTGAGATACGAAGGGCCGCGCCCCAACGTTTTCTACCAGTCACTCAGACCAACAGCCACACACTTCCATTCATAATCAGCTACTTCACATCCTCTCTATTTTATATAATCAATAGTAGTATAATAATTTTTATTTAAGTAATTTCCTCTTTCAAATCCTTATTCGTAACATCCTTCCGTTATTTGTGTCCAATTGAAACGATGGTGTGTATTTTGGGGATTCCAGGCAGCACCGATTAATAATTGCCCTTCTACCTCTGAATCAGACAAACCCACATTTTAATTAAACCTCTACGGTTTCTGGAAATCTTAAATAGTCTCTGATTTCTAAAAGTGAAATACACAACCCAATTGTTTTTACAAAACTAAGCCAGATTCAATAAGCAAGCCAAGTTTTTTTTTAATTTATATACACAGAAAGAGGGGGGGGGGGGGGAGAGAGAGATAGCAGGAAAAAGGGAAACTCCCTTGTTTCAGCCTCAGTGCTGTGTCACGTATAGCTACTTTACATAAAATACTTTATTAGGACAAAACACTCAACTCACATATAATAATATTTTATGATCTCGGCGTCTTTAAATCTTTAGGCTTGACACATAGCAACGGCCAAGTCTGTGGTCCCAGCTCCAGTCTCGTCAGTACTGATGCTGGGGCAGACTTATCATATATGATTACTTGTGTCGCACGGCGAATTTTAAGCTTGATCCAACGTTGCACTCTGGTTATTCAGACCCGGTCCCGTCGAAAGCACACGTCTGTTACAGAATAACAACATCTTCACAGCCGTTTTATCTCTAATCTAAGGGTCGATCCAAAAGCTGTGTCTGAATTCATTAAGTGTCTGGTCTCGTCATAACAGCGCTCATGCCTTCAGCTCACATTCTCTTCACGGATCCCTTTTTAATATTTGCTTCAGGCTCGCTTCTACAGTGTATCTGGATCCGATAAGCACCTGTTCCCGTCAGAACCGGCACTCCGCCTCCAGAATCCACTGCAACCCTGCTACCTGAATCTCTATCTTTAGGTCCGATTAAACAACGGTGTGTTTGGCAGTTCGGTCCCTCACTTTCCTAGTGCAGGCCGGCCACCTTCCTCTAAAACCACACCCTAAAAAGTTTAGGTTGCACTATTTGCAAACTGTTGTTTAAATCGTCAGTTTACGGTATATGCGCCAAGATCTGGGACTCCTATTCCATTCTCATCACTTTTTCATTGTCCCTCTATTTTACTCTTTTTTCCTATGGTTTCTTACATCACTTTTCATTGTTCCTATATTTAATTCTTATTTCCTCTGGTTCCTCACAACATTTTCATTGTATGTTGACTCACTTCCTCACAACATTTTCTTATTTCCTCTGGTTCCTCACAACATTTTCATTGTATGTTGACTCACTTCCTCACAACATTTTCATTGTATGTTGACTCACTTCCTCACAACATTTTCATTGTATGTTGACTCACTTCCTCACAACATTTTCATTGTATGTTGACTCATTTAGTTCCTCCCAACACTTTTCATTGTATCTCAAAACACACAGAACTTTATTTATAAATTTTACCTCCTATCTCCTCTCCGCATTCTCATATCTATAACAGTGACTATCTAAGTAATACAGAATTTGTTTTAACTGGTTTCTGCGTACCTTTTTGTTTGGACGTCCAATGAGAATGCGAAGAATCGATCGGAGCAGCTTAGACTTTGAGGCCTGCTGTCTGGTCCAAATCTTCCTTAGGAAAAAAGTCGGTCAAAAACTCTCATAGGATCACGTCGGGGTCACCATCTGTTAAGGCGTGTTTTTTTATCCTATATAATGAGAGAAGCCGATCCAAGATTTTGGTTCAATCAAATGTTTTATTTAAAGATACAATGAAGAGTTATTCATAGCTATGGACAATTATCACAGCCTTATGCTAATTAAGTTAGCAGTAGGACGATGAAAATGGCCCCGAACAGAAGGGGTTTGATATAGTTATAACAGTAGATTTGATGTGATTGGTTATGAATATTTGGAGGGGAGTCACCGCAAATCACTTTGGATCTCCCTTATTGGTCCAGCCGCAGTCCCACGCCTCTTGTTACCGAATCCAGGAAGTGACAGCGAGCAGCTCTCCGTCATGCACCTACGCTACTCTACCGGTTGCTAGGGCAACTCTATCTACCCTGACAGTCTGATGTTGTCTCGTAATTCAGCCTTGAGTAGAAAGTGTCTTGCTCTAGCCATCTTGGCTGCACCAACTTAACCATAACAAACCTACGACTCTCCTATCAGGACAGCTGTTAGACTGGCCATCCTTGTGACGTACAAACATTATTAGCAAATTCCAAATATTAAATATGATAAGCGAAAGGTTGAAAGTAATGATTTGTATAAGGTAATGTTATTGACCCACTGCTCCTACCTCCCCTTCCGCCTTTATGAAAAGAGTCTGTGCCATTATGGTTTGAGAACCTATTATTGTGTGTGTCTGCTCCATCAAAACAATCTTGACTGTGAATGTGTAAACATTCGCATCCTCGAAACTAAACAATGTCATACTGACTTTGCCCCAGAAAGGACAGCTCCTTGAATTCTGTCTGATGTTGAATACAGCTAATGAAAATATGCTTTAATATCCAAGAAGTTAATTATGAGGACAACTAAAAGATACATTATTGGCACTAAACAGCAACGGTTATTAAATTAATTTGTATGTGCATTATATCTAGCTAAAACTACCTCTAGCTTTATTATTAAGAGTTCTTTCAGACACAACCTATAGTTAAAAGTTTGAAATTCCTAACAGTCAGAACGAACGGCAAGCTCGGAGATCAGAGAACGTAATGACGTCCATATCTACCAGCAGAGGCCGTCTTATGGTGCGTTATCGTCTTTTCTTCCTGTAGAAAATACTTAACTGTAATGCATAACAACTCAGTCCCTGCTCCTCGGCAAGGCGGCTCACAGTTGGTCGTAACTTTTTTTATGTCCAAAGTAATGATGAAACAGCGTGTCACACAGAGAAGCAGCTTTAAAGCCAGAAGGAGGGCGTCCATCCAAATCATTAAGTCCTCTGTGTTGCACAGCAGTGTCTGCATCTGATTTAACGCTTTGGAGGAGGCGGCAGAGAGGAAATACAGAAAAACAGCTGCCGACCCTGTGCCGCTGCAGCTACACTGCCCTTGAAACATGAGTGATATACAGTAGACGCACAGTACGTCCACTGTCAGACCACAACTGTCTGCAACTGTGAGAGATCTAATCCTGGATGTAATCCTTTCCAGACACGATGGGTAATAAACCAGCGCCACGACCATGACTCTGTGTCCAATATGCAGCACATGTAGACATTATGGTAATTTATGGTTTACCAATCCTTCCTTATACTCTAATGCTAAAGCCTTAAGCTATTATTCCTCAATAAATCCTTCTCCAGTCTACTTTACCTCCTTGTACGTATTTGAAGGATTTTCCCTCTCCTCATTAAATAATGTATCATGTCACTCAGAAACCCACATAATTTACAGGGCCCACAAATTGCATGTTATGATTGCGCGAGATCCTTTTGAGGACAGTTGGGGAAGCAGTTGAGGTTGGTGTTTGGACGGTTTCTGTCAAATATGGAGTTTCAAACATATGCCAGTGTATTAACTTACAGGATGTGCGTTTGATGCTGCTTGTGCCTGATGGAGGAGCTTGAACAAGGAGAGTCGGGTGGAAAGTCAGACATATGTGACCTTAACGATATTAGCTATGTCTCAAAAGTCCTGTTTACCAACTGTTGTGTTCTGTTGTTGCAGTAAATATAGAATGCATTGATTTCCTTGGCTGCCCTGAAGGGTAGGACCCTTTGCAATATGTGCAGTGACTTTTGAATGTGACAGTGAAAAAAGAAAGAGATTTAATGCTCTTTAGGTAGATTGTTATAGTTCCTACTACCACACCCAGTATATCTGAATGTTTTGCTGCTGTGAGTTAGCACCATGCCTCACAATGCTAAACTGATTTCAATCATCCTTGAAAGACAAGCTCTAGTTTGCATGGAACAGAATGAATTGCCATAATGAATCAGACAACATACAGACTTATATAACAATTATAACAGGTTACCATGGTCCAAGATAAATACTTATTGTTTGGGTGTGGTACTATTCCCTTCAACTGAATAAAGTTAAAACTGAAATAAAAGTTGGCAGAACCCAAAGACTACTAATTAGTTCTTGCCCTGCTTCAGTCGCTTAAGTTGAAGATACGAAAGCTTGGTGAGCACACGGAGCTAGACCTTAATTTTAACCTCCAAATTTAGAAAAGAAACTTGATCAGATCCGTCCAGTTTTTAAATCTTCACACTAGATTCCTGTTTGTCGAATAATTTCCTTTAAAAGTTTTACTGGCTGAGGAATCAATGAATGGTTTGAGGCCAAAATACATTTCTGACCTGCTGCTCCATTATGAACCCTCCTGACCTCAGGCTGTGCAGGTCTGAGTTCTGTCCCCATGAGACAGAGTCAGAAACAAAGAATCAACTTTCAGTTTTTTTTTGCAGCACATATCTGGAACAAACTCTCAGAAAACCTCAGGTCTGCTCCAGCTCTCTGCTTTTTAAAATCAGGGATTCAAACTTTTCTGTTAGCCACTGCCGTCGGTTAAATTAAATATGGGACAATTGACTCACATCTTACAATCCTGTAACTGTACTTTGATTTTGATTATCCCATTTAATGCCATATTCTATTTGGGCTTATTTCTTATCCTATTTAAAGATGCCTTTTGTGTGAGTGGGTCCACACACAGAGATTTCAGCTCTCAGGTTCAACTCGTTGCACATGAACACAGGAGAGCGTCTTTTAGATAACAGCAAAACTTTATACTTTTAGATCACTGCTCCAAAGTAATTTTATGGCTCAGTTAGATTTCACTCATACGTTACTTCAAAATGAGGGAAAGTCAGCAGCCAAGTTTGAGTCACGGGTTGTTAAGAGATGGCAAATGACAATTTCTCAAGTTAGATGTTGTGGAGCTCTGATGTGTATCATCCATTTCCCTGCAAATACTCTGGATTCCTTTAACAATACTAATACATAGAGTTGTCCATCCCTCCATCCTACAGATTGCTTATCAGCTGGTTAGGTAGAGCCAATCCCAGCTGACATCAACATATCATTGGTAGGTTGGTCGATAGATGGATAGATAGATAGATAGATAGATAGATAGATAGATAGATAGATAGATAGATAGATAGATAGATAGATAGATAGATAGATAGATAGATAGATAGATAGATAGATAGATAGATAGATAGATAGATAGATAGATAGATAGATAGATAGATAGATAGATAGATAGATAGATAGATAGATAGAAAACATGCAAACAGAAAACAAGCAGACAGTGCAAACCACTGCACCAACGCGCCGCCCCTCCGATGTGCAGCAACGCTAAAAATTACAGGAGGAATCGTCTAAATTTTTTATGACACTAGTGTTCTGACAGCTGTAATAGTGTAGCACCATCTCTGACAGAGCTGAGTCGGGACTAATCAAGTCTAGCTGTGGCGTTATGAAGTGTCCACACTCGAGAAATTATCTGTCGAGCAGACGGACTAGCTGTCATTGTAATGTGACAGCTGAAAGCTACGTATGGGAGATGTTATATACCCGATGAAAAGAAAAACGAAAGAAAAACTCCCTCTGTCTGGGTATAAATAAAGCCTTGCACCACCTCCTCTCTTAAATCCGTCTCCTCTCACTTTCTCCTTTTCCTCTCCGTCTCCTCCTCTTCATCCTCTTATTGTTCTCATCTCTTGCATCAGCCCCCATCTCTCTCCTTGTCTGTGTTGGCATTTGGCAGATTGGAGACATAATTGTCTTTTGATTGATGTCAGGCGATCACGGCAGGTTACTTAATATCATTTGTTTGATGAAAGTGGAGGAAAAGTGAGCGTCCTCCTGCTGCATTTCTGCTTTTGAGTGACAGATTTTGCCGAAAAAATATGAAGCTCAATTAAAATGTGACAACAAAAAGTCAAGATACGTAGAAACAGAAAAGCAGGAAGGACTTTGATTAAATAAATGTATGTAGCAAAGTGAAATATAATAATTGGATGTGAAATGATCAGCGTGAGGGGTCTTCTCACCTCATTGGCATGCTTTCCAACCGCTCCTCCATTTACATCTCTTTAAGCATCGAAGCACGATTGAAATTTATCAAGGTGCTTGTTTGTGTCGAGGCCTCGTGGATCTAAGGTTTGAAAGAGAAGTTGCTCTTTGAAGCCAGACGGGCCAGGAAGTGGTGGGGAAGTTTTAGAGAGAGGCAGCGATGGGAGACGCTTTGATGTGCAGAAATAGACCACATTAAAGACTTGCTGGCAAAGATGCACTTTCAGGCCCCAGCACAACTGTCGTCCTGTGTTACTGGACGGTGAAGTAGTTTGGATGAATGTGGAGCAGATGGCAGCAGATTGTCTTTATCCTGAGTTGATCCTGGGGTATGATTTTGGAATATGTCGGCGTAATGTGAATGAAAGAACAATACAATACTACGAGCCAGAGCTTATGAGTACAACAGTTAATTGTGTTTTTTTTGGAAGGAATGAGGATATTTATTTATATTTCAACAATAATTATTAATATAAACTGTTTTCTGTTGTCGTCATCTGTTCTCAGCTGTGTTCATAAGGATGTATCTCATGATGGAGTAATAGAGAGACTTAATGGGGAAATATATGAGAATTTACAAGTCAAAAGTCATATATTTAGAAGATTAAAGTCGGAATATTTAAAGAAAAGTCGTACATTTGCTAGAATGAAGTCATGATATTATGTAATCACATGTATCAGGAAGATTTTGCAAGATACTGTGTCTACTCTGAACCACACACACATATATATATAAAAAAAAAGAATTGTGAAGGAGGCAGTGTTAAGCCGTGGTTGACTGTATCGTTGGTTACATCTGTGTGTTTTTTTAGGGATTTTATAATTTCTCAAGAACCGATGAGATTGCTAATCAAGATTTTGGACCTTTATTTGTGAGTCATGCTATGACTCACAAATGACTTACAACTGTTTCTTGTAATATCCATTATTCCCCCTTTAAGTAGCCCTACAGAACTCTGGAAATCTCAGAATGTTCCTTTCACACATGAAAAAAATGAGCAGGAGATTTTCATGGTTAGGCAGGCATGCAGGAGGCCGGACATGATGAAGGCCAAAACCTCTTGAATCTCCTTGTCTTTCCAAGTTGACATCTTTGTCAGCGTCCTCTACGTGCATGACGCCTCTTTTTCATCCTGATGTATTTGCATTTTTTTTCAGTTCTAAATCTGTTGCATGTTAGAAATGTCAACAACTCTTTTCCTGTATTCTCACATGGGTTGGAGCCTGGATAGTAAATGGACATTTCTCGGGGTCTGTCAGGAAAAGCTTTGGAAAAAAGAGCAATTAATTGGGATATTTGTTTCCTCACATGAAGCACCTCTGGAAATGTTCCTAAGGTGAAAGCTGCTTGTGCAATTCTCAGTAGAAGATCTTTCCTGTGGACATAAATTCCTTCTGGATGATGTTAGTGTTTTTCTGTAAATACCCTTGACGGAGACTGTTTAGTGGCATCACTTGACAGGTCATAGGCTTACGTGAATGAGTGCAATCCATCTTCCTTCTGCTGGCTTTGCTGCAAACAATTATGAGTTTGTTTTCTGTGCAAAGCATTTGAAAAGACACATTGCATTATATGCCCAGCACCAGATGGCACATAGAAAACGTTAACAACTATAGCTGTTGAAAATATAGAGGAGCATTTAGCTGTCTCGAAGTCAGACTTTTCCCTCAGGAGTGAGCGGAGACAGCACAGATGTAAACGTTGCTCTTAAGTGTAAATAGGAGGCTGTTTGCTAACAGGTCCGCCACATCAACTTACGTTTGAAAAGTTAATGCAGCTTAAAAGTTGCGTTAATTGTTTTTTGGACACATGGGAGCAGTGGAAACACATTATTAAGTTGGTACCTTTTACAAATCAGTTGTCTACACACACAACTTGAGTAAAGGAGGGATTAAGGACACATGGTAGCTGTAGCTAAGGAAGTAGAGAAGATTGGCCTGTCAGCAGAAGGTTGATGGTGCAATCCCTGGATCCGGTCTTCATTACTAAATCACTAAACCCTAAATTGCCCCTGAGATCTGTACCAACGATGTAAGAATGGCTTGTGATAGAAAAAGCGTTGTAAATAGAAGTACAGTATGAATGTGTGGAGCGCTTTTATTGGTCGGTGAGACTGGAAATACTCTGTACAAACACATATCATTTACATGGGAGATATGAGTAGCAGATCGTCTGGTAAGATGAAGACCAGCTCTATGTCCTGAGCCACAGCCCCCGCCCCCCCAATCGTGGGACAGAAAACCCCCACAGTGAGCTATGGGAGCTGAAGGAAACTGCATAATAATAACTCTTGGGGGGTTTGCGACTATAAATGAGCCCTTTCATATGCAAGTATAGTCACAAAATCCATAATATGGCAGAACAACTGGATCACAAGACATAAGAGATTTGGAATAATTTGATAAGATGCAGTTTTTCCACCATTGCTCCCTTTTCCCAGTAGCTCATGGGGTCAGTGGGTCCACCACCTTGTCCTTCTTTGAGACGTGTCACTCATCCCACATTTGAAGCAATGTCTTTCTTTAACTGCCTGTATGTCTCTTATTCCACAAGGTCAAGTACAAGCCACCATAGTCCACTGTTTAGCTCTAGATGAGGATGTGCGGCAGCTGCTCTGCTCCCATCAGCGGTAACCATAGCAACCAAGGCTAGAGCAGGGCCCCTGTTGTTGATGCTAAGAGTACGGAGACGTCCAGGGGAAAATATGAAGCGTCTGAACGAGTCGGGGACAGACAGATGGAGACCGCTCCTTCTTTGTGAGGCAGCAGTCAAGAGAGGGAGTTAGATAAGATGTGAGCGCATGTTCCAATGTCTCTTTTTAGTGGAGTCGTCACAGATTAGGAAGCCAGTGTACATGGGGATATAACCTGCAGTGTCTGAGCTTCAGACGTGTGAGGATCAGAGGGTTGATATAAAGGGTTTCTGCCAGTTCAAGTAAGTTATAATTAAAACCTTTTAAGACCAGAGTGAATGGAGTTTATGACCTGTGTCAAGTACAACAGATATGAAGGAGTCCCAGAATATCTTCCACTTCCACATAATTGAAGATAAAGTGAAGTAGCGGAATAGAAAATAACCTTTGTGGACTATTAATTGTCACTTCCATTTTTTTCTTGTTTCTATAGTTTTATTACACTGTGCTAATATCTGTTTTGTTGAAGAAGAATTACAACACGACACGAGACAGTTCAAACTATGTAAGCTTATGTGAATATAATCATGACCCACCTAAACATACATAAGACCTAGTATATATAGTATTTAACCTATTTAATATGTTTTTTATATAATGGAGAAAAAGGGCTACTTAAGGTTAACAATATAAGATTTAAAAAATAAAGTGATATGGAAAACAAGTTTTATTTTTACAATACACAGTGAAATGTTTTCTCGCAATTTTATGACTTTTTTGTCTGTTAAACTATTATAATATTATAACATTATTTTTGAAATCTCAGAATTTGTTTTACTTTATAAGGACCCTAATACTCCTGGGTATTTAAAGTTATAAAATCCAGATAATTCAATTTCAGTTTTCTAAGCTGGATTATCTGTTTAGGAGGACAGCCTCAGATTTAGGGACCTGTTATCACCTGTTATCCCCCATCACTTTACTCCTTGATGCTTCAAGCCTGTAATAGAAACACTTCCACTGACACCTCTGTGTGTCCTGAGGCTCAAACCTCATGAGAGGAGACTGGAGAGAAGACCGGGGGGGGGGGAAACTACTCTGTTGAGGGATGATTTTCAAGTATTATTTTGTCACTATCATGAATTAAATATTTTGCTTTAGCTGGGTTGCAAGTGCTCATTACACACTGCATATTTGAGATAGAAATCACTGCTGGCTATATGAAAGTTTAATTTGGTTCATCCAGCTAATTGCTGCATGATTGATCATATAATTAGAGTATTTATTCCCTGGATGTTTTAAACCTGGTTGTAATTCCTTTACCGCGGTTATAGAGAGTGTTTCACAGCTGTCAATCTGTGGAAACTATTAGAGCTTTGTTGGTTAGAACATAGCTTGTGTCTTACTGGATAATATTTCCTCTCCAGCTTTTCATTTCCCTATATTTATTCTGCTCCTTTGAGATTATGCAATGCTCCTCTCCAAACAGCGAACGCCTGACAAATACGCGCTCAGTCTTAGAAACAAGACGGATCTAGATCAGACGCATCAATTTTTAACTACTCCTCTCATTAGTAAAACATGAACATCACATCGGGATTGTGCTGATATTGGAGTCAGGACGACAGCGAGGACAGTGTCATAACCCGAAACAATGGTAGGAATGATGCTCCAATTCTTTTATTCCCTAATAGATTTTCAGAATAAGCAAATTGATGACTGGAACTTTTGTAGAGTTGGCAATTTACCTTAATTTATGAATATAAATCGAAGTGTTTCAATGCACAATGTCAGTCAGTGGGTTTAATACCTTTTTATCTCTTCAGAAATATCGTCTTCATTGTTATGTGTAGATATTCATTCTTCCATACTCATAATGGATAAAGAGACTGGAGGTGACTGACTGATTTGCAGCCTTGAACAGAGCCAACTGACAAATCCTTCGACCCTCATCTTAATAAGAGCAAAAAAATATATGACGTGATTTGGAGCCAGAGTCTGCAGAGCAGCGATCATGGGATGGAGCCGCAGTAGACTGGTCCCACTGACTCTTATTGGACCAGTTATTTCCGCATGTTAAGTGTGCATTGGGGTCGTCACCTGTCATCAGTGTGACATAGACAAACATCAGTGTGATAAGAATCACCTGGTGTAACAGAAACCATCTTTGAGAAAAATGAGTTTGACGTTTAGTAGGAGCATTTTAGTTTGTTCCATGTCCCATAACGTAGCCTTTGCTGATTTGTCAGGCTCTTATCACATGACTCTTCCGGAAGAAAACACCTGTCAGTGTGTCGCAGAACATGGATAATCAATAACTCTCTTATGCTGCTGCTGTGCCGTTCAATTCTGCATTTTACAATGATACAAAAACACATACGATTGTGACAAGCTGTTATTCAAGCAATTCCTGTTTAGGTCATATGATGTGTTTTCAGGTGTGTTTGGATGGGGATTAAAATAGATTTGAGAAAAATATCATTTTAGTTTGAAAACACCAACATGAGTGTCTGGCAACACTTTCCCACCGTGATAAAGTATTGTAGTTATTTTTGTTGTGTACAAAAGAATGACAGGCAATCTGCTCTGATCACAACAGAAAAACAAGAGGCTGAAGATGTTGTGTGCTCGAGGCTCAAACTTGCACACTGTTGTTGCACAGTAACAACACTGCGTCAGTGTTGCAGCATCATCATGATCGGTGACTGCAGTGGTCCAGATACAAGCACTCTGTGTACCGCTACAAGTCGTTTAGCAGGAACTTTTATTGGACACATTAATCCCATCTGACGTCCTGCAGATATATTTTCCTCAGCGAGTGTTTTCACGAGAGAGCGATTAGGAAGAAGCTGTGTGTATCTTTTCTCCCTCCACAGCAGGAGGTGTCGTCACTCTGACTGACGGAGGCAGAACTGCTGAGCAACTGCCCAGATTGTGGAATTAAGTGGATTATAAAACAGATCCTATGGCTGCAGCTCGATGGGAAAAGAGTGAGACTGTGTGTGCAAAGGCAGGAGAGCGAGCACAACAACACACACACACATGCTCCGCGAACAATACTGTATAATACTGTGTGCTAATTGCCGTCACGTTCCCTAGCTACTGTAGCTATGGCAACTCATCTTGATCGTTATAAAGGAGCTTTACAAAGTAACCATTTTATAAAGGAACAATTTCAGGGAAACTGCAGAGTATGAGCTACACACACACACACACACACACACACACAAACACACACAAACACACATACACACACACACACACACACACACACACACACACAGACAGACACACACACACACACTCAAACACACTCACTGTAATTGGACTCGTCTTTTGTTTGCCTCTTCAGGACCTTATGTCCTAATGAGACCAAACGTCATTCCTTAGCTCCCGGTTAAGGTTTTGGTTACGCTTTCCACAATGAATGGAAGTCAAAGCAAAGTGCTAATAAGCAGAGCTTCTTCTTGCAGATGTCGAGGGAATGTGTGTCTTCTCTTATGCTGCTCTATGCATTGTATTAAAAATACTGAAATATCTTTTGCCTTTAGAAATAAGTCGGATTTGTGTTTGTGTGTTAATTGACGAGTTTCAGCTTCGTATTTTCCTTTTTTTCAATTTGTTTTTCAACATTGTGTGACTTAAGAGAAACTTAAGAAGTTGTGCTATAACCAAAAGGTCAACGGTTCGATCCCAGGTCCCTCCCCCCCGCCCCCATTACGAGTGCCAAAGTTTCCTTGGGCAAGATACTGCACCCGAAAATCCCCCCCGACGGTTGTGTCGATAGTGGGTGAGAGAGACAGTTCTGCACATAGATGCACTGTATCAGTGTGTGTGTGAATGGATGCATAGCACAATCACTTTAAAGCGCTTTGAGTTGTCATCAAAACTAGAAAAGTGATAAATCAATACAGATCTTTTACCATTTCTTCATTTGGAAGATTCTATGGAGTTTAATGTGCAGTTTGAGTGAGCACTGTGTGTGTATTTAGCAGTGAGCCCCTGCTGTGGGATCACCTGACGCTCAAATGAGTCACCTATAAACAGTAAATGGCTGATAAACCGGTCGGTTAACTCCTGCTATGAAAGTGCAGACGGCTAAAGCTCAATCACGGCTGGAGGTTTAGAGCAGCTTGTTGAACTTAGCCTGGAAAGAGCAAACCCACTTTATTAAATTAATAGCTTCCTTAATTGAGGAAACAACTAATTTGAAAACCTCTACTGAACCACAACATTTAATATGGAGGCTCTGGAGATCAGGAGAGGACAAAGAGAGACGATCAAGGCACTGAATTATTCACTTTGACTTTCACGGTTGTCTCCTGCACTCGTACCAACCGGGGTTAAATGTGCCTTCAAGGACCTGCTGCCCATTCAGCCACGAGAGCATCGGTGAGAAAAATGTCTGACTCACAGTGAGAGTGAGAGAAAGTTGAAAACCTGCAGTTGTGAGTTTCTTTCTCTCCCGGTGGGCGTCGTTCAGTAAACAAAACGCTGCATGAACAGAGACAAACAGGGGGTTATGATGGTGAATTATTAGAAGGAGGCTGCTGTGAATGTTTTACTGGAATGATTTCATCCTGCTCCATCATGATCAGGCTGAAGACAAGTGCTTGTAAAACTTGAAGTGCGTCTTTATTCAAGGTTTTTCCTCAGTGCCACATCTTTTCATTAATACACGCTGTTCATCATCACATCCACATAATTAAATCTATTAATTCTTCACGCTGCGTCCTTAAATGTGAAAGAAAAACTCTGGAATTACCTTTAATGCCTTTAACACACACTTCAGCACAAAAGTGGTAAAACCGTTGCAAGTGATTATAAACATGTACAATTTAAGAAATATTCTTTCGTTGACGTAAACTTTACTCTCCATAAATGTTGATTTCTTTGCTTCCCAATTGATCAATTACTAGCTTTGATTATCAATCCTGCAAGCTGTGCACTGACTAAAGGCTCTAAATCAAATCACATTTTAACAGGGACCAAATGGAAGTGGATCAGCTGAACAGTCTCAATCTTTCCAAATCCAAATTTAATATTTACATTTTCTGAACAATTTTCTCGATGTTTCCAAAATGAGAATTCTTGAATGTTACACATGCCATTTAAAGACACCAACATCAGTCCAAGTTTTTAGTTGAACTTAAGTATAAATACATACGTCTGTTACTGTTGAAAACCAACTTTAAATGTGTTTTCTCGTTTTCCTCATTAATTAACTCTGCAGTCTATTGCCACTGCAGCACATCAGGCCGGTTGGCTGCTTCATCAGAGTGTGAACGTTTCCTTTTCCTGTCAAGGTGTTGCTGATATCCTTAACAGCAATGTGACACTCTCACACCTCAGTTGGTTGTCGGAGGATGTCAGGTTGTCATGTGAGCTGATCGACAGCCTCCTCGAGGCATTTTAGAGGCAGCAGGACTCAACAAAAACACTTTTTAAATGTGAAGAAAGAGCATTTCAAGCTCCTCTCACATATGCACTGTAGGTACATTTTCACCAGACTGTGTTCGTCTTCATTTTACATTATGGATGTGTAGCCTGTGTGGAGAATGAGATGTAACATTCGGTTGCGTGTTTAGTTCACGCTGCTAAATTCAATTATCCATTTGCTGAGTTTCATATTTAAGTGATGATGTTCCAAACGGATAAACGGAACGTTCTGCTCACTTTTCACTCTCTCTTCTTTTCTTTTTTTTCCAAGCCGTTACTGATTTTATGCTTTTATGCTGATGCTTGTCTGTTTCGCTCACTGAGCACAAATGCAGTCTAATTAGTTATCTCTCTGTGTGTGTTCGTGTGTGCGTGTGTGTGGCATGTCTGCAGAAAAAGACACATCCATCTCCACCAGCAGGTTAAACTGATGATGCCAATACTTTAGGTAGCGCTGCTGTTTGCATGCGCCTGCCTGTATCGATCCCAACTCCTCGGTGCAGCCGTCCCAAATTAGCAAATAGGTCACAGGCACTTGTGAAGCAATTCATTTAGCCTCAGAGCATCTCATTGTTGTGTTTGTTGGCCAGACAAAGCCACTAATGTAAGTTATTATCAGCTGCTTAGAGGAAATTGATTGTCAGAGTTCAGGGCCTGTGAACTGTTCAGTGCCGAACGATGACGAGCACAGTGACGCAGGTACAACACATGAGTTCCTAACATCAACAAGCACCATAACAACAATCAAATAGTAATACCAGTGAGATAGATTCAACAAACTGTATCAACATGAGTCATAAAAGTGTAGGTTATCTTTAACAGGCTGAACTACTGAGGGAAATGTCAGACAATCAGGCTCCACCTTCTATTGGGGCCAATAAGTAGAAATAAGAGACAATTTACAGTTTTTAATTAATAAATCATTGCTCGTATAATTGAGTTAAGAATACCCACAAAAGTTTCACTATTCATACATATGATGATCTTTTACCTGAATAATATGTTCATGATATGTAAGAATTGCAGTTTACAAACAATTTCAGAAAAAGTAAGTCAAATCTGACCCAGATTTCAGCTCATATACTGAGCCTTGTTTAAATTCCTGTTGCGTTCCTCTTGGTTCGAGGACATTGTGTGCAGCCTGCACGGAGCCTGTTAGGACGGAAGAGAAATCAGCAGTGACAGATGAAAAAGGTCACAAGCTGGACTCTGATGCTTCCTCTCACCCAGACGAGCCAACGCTGCTGTTCTGAAAAGGTTGATAAACTCAAATAAGCTGGGCAGACTGTCTAAGAAGCGAGGAGTGGGCCTGCCGGGACCGTTCTGATTGCTGTGCTTCAGAGCAGAGCAGGGAAAGGGTTTGATAGAGCGCGTAGCGAGTAAAAAACCTGAGAGAGATTAACACTAATGAGCTGTGACTCTGTCGTGGAGCGAACGGACTGTTAATGATGCTCTGTTGTTCTGCTCCTCACTGTTTCTCTCTCACACGCACACATCTGTATGCACTGAGGGATTTATACGAGCATTATCTCCACCCCTCTGTTCAGCCTCTCTCCAGCCTGGGTTTTTGTTTTTCCTCCTGCTTCTATTAAAGCTGTGATCTCCAGCACATTTAAATTGGACAGCTTGAACCGCAGATACCTGAGGTTGTTTCATGGAATTTTCACGTGAATAAGACGCAGCAGGATTATAGACATTTTAAAGCCTAAAATGCCTCAGAGAGCCACACAAAAAAAACTCTAACCTTGGCAGGCTCTGCTTTGTCCTCTGTTACTTTCAACATCCACATTGAAACATTTTCCTCCAAACGTGATCAATTATTGATGGGTGAAACCAGCATGAAGGAGAATGTTAGGGTACATCTTCCTCACAGCTGCATGACAGCAAGAACCATGTCAGCGGATGAAAAGCCACTGTGCTCATGTGCACGCATTTATATATACTCACACTATATGTGTGGGTGAGAGGGGGAATTGCAGTGCTGCAACAACAGATTAGGAAAACAAAGTGAAGATGTGACAAAAGGACGGAGCAGAGCGCAGGGTGGGAAGTCACAGAACAATAATAAAAGTGAGTTTGGCACAAAAACCCACACAAAAGCAAACCTAAGACAATCTTCGACTTAGTTGTTTTCGCCACTGAATTCGTTACACTGGTCTTCCTACTGTGGATCTCTTCTGAAAATATTTTTTGGTGCAATGCTTTTATGAACTTTTGACTACTGGTTTTATTTTTTAATTGACTTCATTTGATACCCCTCTTTTTACAAAATGATGAACTCTCTATTGTTTTCATGCTGCTTCCTCTTTTAATCTCCATTGTTTTTTTCTGTAAAGCACTATGTCAAGAAAAAGCGCCAAATAAATAAAGCTTATCACAGGTTTATTATTATGAGAAAAAAATATTCTTTCTCTATCTCTACATTAACTAAATCATCCACCGTAGAGTTCATTCTATCATAGTTAATTATAAATAAACACCTTTTTAAACCATTTAATCAGAAAAAACATATTGAAATATGGTCTGATATGTTAACCATAGACTGTATAGAAAAGATTCATGACAAGACGTTTCCCAAAAAGTGAAGCTGAAGTGCTTCCATCGCCCCCTGGTTGCTGGCTGGACTATTGATCTTAAATCCTGTCAGAGGATGATCCATGTTAGAGGATGGGACACCAGCCATAATAGAAAGTCAAAGTACAGATTCATTTCCCCCAAAAAATGGTTTCTGTCATTTTAGATAGTTTATTGTTCAAGGGTTAATTGTGACGATATTCCTGGAAAAATGATTGACAGCTGGGACCGACTCGCAATTTGTTGAGCACGAGGTGGTACCTGGGATATTTGGGCTTCATTTCTGGATAGTGGGAGGAAGTGCAGAGGCGTCGTCTATTACAGTCTAAGGTTCCTTAAGTTGCTTAAGTTGTTAACTTTTTTCAGATGTTTCTTTCAACAGTCTCTGTTGTTACTTTGGGAACATATTGATCTGCAGCCGTGATCCCAGCTCTGTACTCTGGGTTTTTATTTCTGGAAAGATGGAGATACTTTGACAAAAATGGGTCTTGGTTTAAATGACTGCAGTGCAGACAGGAAGAAAGAGAAAAATGCTGTTAGATAATAATGCTTTTGCTCAGTCCCCCCTCACACTTCCTGTTTTTGTTTATTTTCTTTTTTTATTTCAGTTTTTCACAGATCCTTGTACCAGCAGCCCCTGTCTCCATGGAAACTGCAGCCGGAGCAGCAGCGGGGAGGAGGGAGAGCCGGCCTACACTTGTGAGTGCAGCGAGGGCTACGAGGGGGAGAGGTGTGATCAAATCCTATTGGACCTGCCGGCCGCTGACTGGGACCCTGCCACCCCCTCAGCTCCTGGTCTGGCTACCCCCGTCGCCTCCACCACCGCAGCTGCCACTCAGCCATCAGAGCCAACCACTTTTCCGTCCACCACCACGCCAGCTTCTCCCACCCTGCAGCCATGGCAACCCAAACCTGGGCAGAGGCTGCTGGTGGTGCCGTGGGAGGCAGACAGGGTGAGATAACTTCACCGATACATTTAAGCTTCTGTGGGTTTGTCTTTAGCATGTTTCCAAAGAAATGAAATGTTGTGCGTGGTTGTGTGTCTGTTTCAGGTGACAGAGAGTCTGCACTGTGTGAGTCCTGAGCTGTGTGAGCTGACATCAGGAACTTTGACTGTATCTCTGGAGGTGCCTGAAGAGACGGCTGTAAAGTAAGAGCGCCCTTCAGTGCCTTTAATAATTGACTGGTATCCCCTCAAAGCACGACTGGGTTAATCAGGTTTGGGTCCATGGGCTTCATGTAGCTTTGGGCCCCCATTTATCAGTATTTTCTCCCACTATCTTTACCTTGTACAGGATCCTGTAGCCTACAGTGGAACTTCCCAGTAGGTGCGGTCTACATGGCAGACTACATGTGACATTTTCATTACATTTTGCCCAGGGATCCAGAATTAAAGTTAAACTATGCAACTTTTTTCCCAAAAATAGAAGCAAAAATATAGTTTGATGCTTCACTGATTTGGAATATGGAGAATAGTGCCACTTCCATTCCCACTCCTCACTCTCCTCATTTCTCCTGTAAGACATATTTTAGTGCGGTGATGATGTTTGCAGCTTAAACTTCTAATATGTAACTTCAGCCACTTTGTGTCTCTGAATCAAAACAATAACTAAACCAAGTTTGATGACTTCGTGAAGCAGCGAGGGATCATGGGAGATGTTGTCTTCACCACCATTGTTTTATATATATAAAGGATAACTTACAGTGGCCTTCAGATTATGTTAAAATATGATGGCCTTCCCTCTAGAGCTGGTGATTGGTTTGTCCTTTCTGGGCTACTGTAGAGACATGGTGGAGCAAACCCAAGAATAATTTTTGGAACACTTGATTCAAAGTTTAGTTAATAAACCTGTTTCACATCTTAGCTAATCGCAGCTTGAACAATTAAACATGAAAAGCAAGGACACAATTGAACTGCCTTACTCTGGTCCTTTTCAGATTCAGATCAACAGAAACAACAACAACACATGTTTGTGCAGAAAACTTTCTGCATAATCATCACAAAGAAAAAAACTTAAAATAGAATCTTCTTTGTGCCGCATTTTCTCCACATCCTTACAATGCTGCAACTCATGTTGACAACAGCACAGCTTGTATTGTTTGTAACTAATGACCTTCCATGAGAATCTCCTAACCCTCTGGCACAAAAGACGCTGTTTTACACCACTCCAGGTGTACTGCATCTCTGCAGACCACGTTTGCTCATAAACAATATTACAATGGTTCGATAAATCAGGGTCAATGATTAATGCAGAAGCTTTGGTCAGTGTCAATTCCTGGATGCCCTTGATGTTGTTCCTCGTTATAGACGGTTCGCACAACTCAGGGCCACGATCACGATTGCAGACTCGAAGCTACGAGCCGAATACTGTATAATTATACAGGACACCTGAGCACGCACAGGGATTGAGGCAGTGAAGGACGCTCATATGCAAACACACTCACGCCACTTGGAAATGAAGCAGGGATCCAAAAGTGACATGGATTTAGAGATGCTGAAAATAACAAAATACGGCCCCTGTGTCCCAAGGAGACTGAGAGTGGTTGTCATGCTGCTGCTGCCGCTGCTGCTGTGTTTGCAAAGAATAATACATACAAGCACAATTGTAGGGAGGAATATTAACAACACAGATGACTATAAGTAATACAAACAAAATTTCCACTGCAGGGACCAGGATCTAAATTAAGTTCAAGGAAATGGTTTCATCCCACAACAACTCCCATGTCAGGGGGGTAGCACTTTACGAAAGTACAGCTTACAGTGCTGAGGGATCTGATTGGTCAAGTTCTCCAGTGCTTTATTTTCAACCAATCGGTGTCTGCCATAACTCGTAAATTCTGTTTTCTTATTTGGATGTTTTGAATGAGTGATTTCAATATCCCCCATGTTAACTCTTATTTCAGTGTTGCCCTATCTATAGAGCATGAGCTTTTTTTATAATATATATTTTGAAGATAATATCCGACCCAACCTCAGGTTTCTGACAAAATATCTAAAATTATATATGGGTTTTTGGCGGGTTAGCTCTCGTTGGATGGGCTAGCCTACTTGGTTTTTGCCCATCACATGCCTGTAATTGGGGAAAGCTTTGGACTTGGGTTCGGACGCGTAAAACAGAATTTCTGTAAGCTTCTGGTCAGACTCGGTTAGTTTTCTCTTGAACCTGGTCAGGTTTAGGCAGAAATTATAGTCCAAGAAGCACTATAATAGTTTTTTACATTACTTCCACCTGGTGGACTGGAGTGGAACAGCTTGTTTTAGCCATTGTTTGTTCATAACTAAGAACGATAATTTGCTTTATCTCCAGCAAAAATGAAGACGAACAATATTCTGCTGAAACAATTTAGCTCCTTCAAAAAAGTTCCCGGGACTAAAAGTTATGGTTACTTTTCCTTAGATTGCGTAGCAAACAGTTTTAAAATTATGATTTATAAACTTCTTAAAAACTGACTGGCAACCAATTTTTAAAATGAAATAGAAAATACCTCCAAAAATGTATCATATTAATCTTTGCACAAATCTAGGTCATCGTTTTACAGAGCCATCCAAATCCAAAACCAAATGGTCATTTTAAATTGAACCAGTTCCCCAGATGTCTGAGCTGCTCATGTCGACCCTCTGGCTAGGTCCAGACACCCTGCAAACCCAAATCTCATTTCAGCGGTGAGCAGACATTTCTGTCCCTGCTCGTAGATTCACCTTCAGGCTCAGCTTCCTCCTCACCTCAACATTTTAGGACAGCTGTCGTGTCGATCCGTTAACAACAGCGTCACTCGCCCTCACTCAGTGAACATGACCTTAGATATATCCTCCTGTATCCTGAACTAAACTTTGCCTCCGAGGTCTTTTCTGTCCTTAAGTAAGACGCAATGTCAACTTTCTTTTATTTTCTGGTTCCAAACTTTAGAAGGCATCATCTTCTAAAAATAAATCAAACAGCTCGTCATTAACACTTGAGTGTGTTGCTACTTGGGAGATGTCTGATAAGAGTAATAAACACGTTTAAGAGTTTAACACATCATCCAGCTGCTATTTTAAACCTTCACTTTCTCTGCAAAGTACTTTCAGCTGCATCTCTGTTGAAAAAGCACTGCAGAGGGATTGATAATTATTGTTATTTATTCAAGCACACATTAGAACACAAAATACACAGAAAGAGCGAAGGGCTGAGAGGATAATTGCTGGTTGTCTATTTGTTTTTGTTAAAACGAAACTGGTTGTGTCAGGTATGGGAGCGAGGTTAGAGGGGTGCTTCAAAGCATTTAACTGGTGAGGAGCCTCATTGAAGTTCTTCAGCATCCTTCTTACCGCCCTAGCTCTTCTGCACCTCTTGACCATATGGTCGCTCTCTTACCACGACTCGATGTGGTACCTCAGCTGGACGCTGGTGTTTGTTTGACTGGCAGCTGCTGGAGCTCAGAGTCTCTGGAAGGAAACATCGTCTGCGTTTTTCTTCTCGCTCTGCCCAAGAAAACCATCTCATTAGGGGATTGTGGGAATGTTGACCTTCAAACGGTTTGTCCTCCTAATGGCTGTTATCCGTGAATAGCTGTGTTGATGTCACTCATGTATTCACAGATTTCAATCCTTACTGTTGCCAGAAAACTCTTAATTTATGTTGATCAACTACAATGAAACCTCATCAGTTTAACTTAAAATGTTACCTGCACTAACATGTGTCCAGAATCTGAAAAATTAAAGGTATTTTATCAAATTACCCTCAACCATCCTTTTGACAACCAGAGAGCTGCTGCTCAAAAAGAGCTCACATAAAAGAGTTTATCCTCTGGGGAGCTTGAGTGTGCTCAGAATATTTCGCGGAAATCCAACAAGATTTTGTAAATGGATGACTTGAAACAATTTTGTCATCTGCATCATCTGCGTCTGGATAATTGGCATAAAGTTAAGTGTTTTATATATCTCCATGAACCGCAATATTTCAAAAATGTAAATCTACAAAATGCAAACTGTCCTTTAACCAAAAGAGAACCAGGTCATTAATCTTGCTTATATAGATTTTGTTGACTTTTTAATACAGTTTAAAATGCCCAGATAAGTGCTCACTGGCTGTGCTACATTGTGTGGATTGTATTTCTTATATTCAACATATTTCTTGCCCATCCATTATTTGTGAATATTCCAAACTTCCAGTATAATTGCTGGAAGAGAAGCTGAGAATTGTGACCAGTTAAAACCATTTGGCAGTCGGCACTAAACTCAAGAAACATAAACCAAAGCTACCATCATCAGGTCCTCTTTCTGAATCTCCTTCATTTGTATCTCCTCATCCTCCACCTTCCCCTATTTTTCATTTATCTCACCAGGGTGGTGGTGAATGCCAGCGGAGCTCCAGAACTTTGGCGATTGAATGAAGAGGGTTTCCTCCGTTCGTCCACTTCCAACGGCACTGTGGTGTGGTTCCTGCAGGCTCCTGATGGACTGGTGGTGCCGGACCAATCACTGCCCCTGGGACAGAATTACTTCCTCAGTAAGACTCCCCCAATCACCTGAATGATACCGTCGTTGACTCCTATTCGATACAGAGAGGCGCCTCATCATTCACCAAGATGCGCTAAGAGCCTGACAGGGGAAACTTTTATAGGCTCTTTATTTCATACTGTCACAGTGCAGGGTTTTATTTGACAGTTTGATATTCCAAAAAAAGATACATTTGTGTTTTTAACCACCTCAATATAGTTTTACATCTTCATTCCACAGGCTTGTT